>NC_082671.1:15955250-16257000 GCF_025265405.1 Mesoplodon densirostris
AGTGAAGATATAAATTGCTTTTCAGTGCTTTGCAGACTTCAAATTGGTGACTCTTTTGAATATACGTTGATGCTGAAATTGGCTTCAGGACAGCTCAATAACTAGAGCAGTGGAATGGATGTTATGTTAGAATTAGTTGTAGGTGTTCCCACTGATAGTGACCTCCTCGAGAATAAGTGTCATATGCCTTGGTGCTTATTTTCCCAGTCCTTTCTCTTCTATGCTATAGGTGACACCATTTCCTCTTGCAGGTGCAGGTATATCCATGTGTAGCCCCGACTATGATCTCAGTCAATAGAAATTTAAGAGCCTGCTTCGGGTTCCTTATTCCTGTATGAGAGAAATGCACACAAGCATGTCATCTGTTCTTTATCTAGAATTTGCAGGTGCTTATGTAATTCACTGTCTTCCTCCTTGTACAGCTAATGACCCTTATATCAAGGTATTCTTCTGAGGGAGTAGTGAATCTGTTTGGTCCTAGTTTGTGTGAAACCATAAACTAGAAAGCACATACAATATCTACCACAAGAGTACTTTTAGCAAGTAGCATATAAGATTTTAATTAAAACTCAGTGAATGTATAGATTAAATGAATTCTGGGGCATCTGTTCTATTCTTTAATTCCAAGTTCTCAATTCTTAAAGAAATATACACTTCATTAATAATAAAACCACTGTTATTTCAAGACTGCAGTTAAATTATTGCTTGGTAGAGCTTATTTTGTGGCAACTACACTAGTTGTTCATCTCTTTTATGGCTGTGTTCAGTGAATAGTTTTATAAAAGTATTCCACTTGATCTAAGAGTCTTGGAACTTTAATTTTACTATGTAAGTGTGAGGTCCCTCTTTCAGTTCAAAAAGGTAAAGGAACACTATTTGGTGCCTATGGAAGGAAAAGAGTTTCACTCTATATACCTAGAGAATTATTCTTCCTAAGCCTAGACAGCCACCCCATGCCCATAGCTTGTCATCCTCACTTGTCAAAGTGGTGAGTACTTTCTCCTATGTACTGATACTTCCTAATCTTCATATAGGACACGTATATAATGGGATGATTCTAGTAGCAGCAGCTGACACATTCTGCATGCTTCCTGGTAGCCCACAGTAGTAAAGAAAGAATCTAGAATGATTCATTCTGCCTCATGTATGGATTTATTCAAAGTGAAGCTGAAAACACTGTCTTCTCTGACTACACATAATACAAACATCTGTTTCACTACGGTAGCAGTTATACTACAGGATAAGGAAGAAAGTTCTTACCAGTGTTTGAAAATGTGCTTTTAAACAGTTGACTTTGGTGCACCAACAGAAAGCCAAGAATAAGATAACCAAAATACCAAAATCTTTTATTCTCGTATATAATGTTATGCCATTCAAAACATACTCTCATCAGCTCACTCCTAAAAACTCAGAACTCCCCCAAGATATAGGAAAAACACATAAAAGTGAGTAGCTTTTCCAAGATGAAAACTTTCTAGAGATCAGCTGTACAACATTGTGTGTAGAGTTAACAACATGCACTATACACTTAAAAGTTTGTTAAAAGATAGATCATATGTTATACATGTTTAACCACAATAAAAACAGTGAGTGACTTGTCCACAATATCATATATTAGTGGTAAAATTAGAATCTAGTACTCTGCTTCTTGGAAATACTTACCCTCTTCTCTCTCTCTCTCACTTTCTCTCCCTCTCTCTTTTCTCCCCCCCTACTCTCCTTAAAATATATTTTTTAAAAATTTAAATGTATAGCTGCAAAAGTAAGAAAGTGTCATGTGGGAAATTACCTTCACACAAAGGTAGCTTCCAAGCACCCTACCAGACAAGTTTCACAGAGATCAGGGAAAGGAAAAAATCACGGAAAATTGAATTCCTTTAGTCAATTTAAAGCACACAGCACAAAGCAAAGTGAAAGAGATGGGTGAGTTAATGGGCTTAGGATATCATGCAATTAAATTGAAAGGACACTTCCTGATTCCGGGGAATTTTAATATTCATATGTCTCTCTACTATATCAGCCTTCCCCACTGATGGTTTGGACGCAAGGATAAAAAGTGAGGTTTGAGTGTTTCTTGGGTGGAGGATTCGTGGGGCCATGATGGGAGTCATCAAACTTTGGCTGAATTAAGACTAAAGGAATATTAAATGTCTCATATATATTTCGTATGTCATGGAATACCTAATGTCCCAGGTACCTCGTGAATATTAGGTAGGTATCTCTGCACTCTTCCATCCCTTTCTATATTCACACATATATGACCTACTTTGTCTTTCTAAAATGCATCACAGTTTACTAATTTACCTCTGCTTACCACGTAAATTATTCCATTCACTTTCCTTTCTTCCATAACAGAGTTGAATATTTTCAAACATAGAAAATGCACTTTACAATAAGAAAAATCCCCTGGGGACTAAATGCAAGAGATGCTGAGAAACCAAAGAAAGAATGGATAAGCAAATGTGCTATCATACAGTGCTGGAGATGGTGTAAGTTTGAAAAGTTTCCAAGAAAGTAATTTGGCAATATGTATCAAAAGTCTTAAAACAATACATAGCATTTGACATTTTCCTATTCTAGAATGTTATCTTATTTATATAATGATTCTATGGAAAAATACAGGCATGATAATACATATCACAGCATAATTTATTATAACAAAATTGAAAAAACATAAAGTGTATCTATAGAGCATTGATTAAATAAGTGTTACACATAAAATATGGTAATGAAATTTAAGATGATTATGTGAAAAAAAATATTGTCACATAGATGGTTAAAATCAGATAAAATATAACTATAATTTACTTTGTGGAATTTTTAATGTATAAAACTGAAATGATAAACAATATTATGCTAAAGACACAGCATCTATAAAATCAGCAATACGTATTAATTAGATAATTAGTGAAAACTTTAAAATTTCTTATTTTTCCCATGAAATGAAAACAGTTTTTAAAATGACTCCTGAAATAGTATTTCATGACAAAAAGATACAAATATTATTTCACAAGACTGAGGTGTATGTGTCTCTGTATGTCTTGAAGGAATTGTATTAAAGGGGGCATAATTTCCCTATGTATTATTTCTACCTTCTCCTCCAAGTTCACGAGAAATTTAAAACTTCCAAGTTGTACATTTAATCCTTAAAATATCCAATGAAATAATAAAACAGTACACTGGTGAGGGGTAAGAACTCTTACCAAAAGTCAACTTGGACTAGGCTTTGAAGTAAATGTGATTGATTAAAAGAAAAAAATTAGAAACAATGATTAAAGCGCAGCTAATAATTCTGACCCAAGTCAATATTGGGTTTGGAAAACAATGGGAGTTATTTTTTTTAATTTTTAAAAATAGAAAGAAGGAAGGAAAGGAGGGAAGGAGGGAGGGAGGGAGGAACTTTCTTTAGGGTCTTAACTATATCTTAAGTATTGTATATAACCACTCCAAAACATATCATTTAAAATTCAAAAACAATTTGCATACATTTACTTTTTGTAATCAAAGGGAATATAACTATGCATAATGGTACAAGGAAATCAGAATTGATTTCTCCTTTTCACATAAAAATGTAACTGAAATAATTTAAACTTTTTAAAAAAATTATAGAAATTCAAACCAACCTACTAATTTTGGTATGGTTTTGACTATTCTAAATTTGAAAATGTATATAAAATCATAGGGTGTATAACTTTTGTGGAACTGACCAAAATGAAAAAAAAAGGAATATACATATATTTTCTTGTCCTACCCCTCTCTAAATTTAGTAATAAAGTAACAATTATGTCAGAAAAAGTGAATAATAGAGTTATTTAAAATGTTATTTTGTGATTTTAATTTGATTTTATTTTTTAATAAAACACTAAATTGTCACACACAAAGATGAAGAAAATCAGATTTTTAGTACATAGGCTCTTGATACATAATGACAAATAGATTATGTGAAGTTGAATCAATGTGTATGCTACCAGCAGGGTATGGAAATGCCAACCTCACTGTATTGGTTTTGGCATTGAACATTATCTTCATCTTAACATTTGTCAATATGATAGGCCAAACAATATTTTCAGTTTTGTATTTTAATTTATCTGGTTAAGAGGAACTTGAATGATTTTTTATCTATTCATTGGCTATTTGTATTTTCTTCTTTGTGACCCTTACTCATTTTATATGGCATTTCTGCTGTTTTTATTTTCTTTTGATTTATGAGACAATATTAAGTATTGAAGACATGACATTTATCACCTAAAAATTAAAGAAATATGCTCTGGAAATTCACTGGTTTTATTTATTTCTTACCACAAATAAAATATTTAAAATTTTATGACATTCCTACTCATCATTAACTGAATTTTTTTTGCAGCTCTTGACTTTTATATTTTGGTTTTAATACATATAATGTGTGAGAAAGAACACTTTCTGATCAGATCCTGTACAAAGGCAAATCTATTATAGTGTCTTTTGTTATATTTTTCATTATTTCTAAGGATATAATAAACCTTAAATTGGAAGAATATTTTACAGTTACATTGTGAGATGTTTCAATAACTAAAGTATATTTACATGGCAACTTCAATGCTTCTGTAAATAATGGTCAATTTATCTATCCCTTTACTAAGGGATACTCAATTATCCAAAATGATCCAGTGCATTTTGAAAATCCCCCCCAAAACATTAATAAGTGCAGAGAATAAAGTGGGGCATTTTAATATCAAGCCCTTCTACAAGACGGACATTTTCTATCACAGGGACTTGGCTATCAGTGCCAACTTAAATTTTCTGCATCTACTTTATACAAAATACAGTTCCCTACTTGAAGAATTCTGAAATTTCATTCCCTTCAATAAATGATTTTTGCATATTTATTATATTCTTAGACCATGCATGTAAATGTCCTACACCATTATGGCTTCATAGTATTATTAATGGACAAAAATGCATCTATCAAAGATTAATTTTTTCCACACATATATTTATAAAAATCTGAATATATCCATTTAGAAACAGCATAATGAACTAGAAATATTTCATCTGTTAAGAGACAGTTATAAAATAGCCCAAGTGGTATGAAGGAAAGAATTAACCACTAATACTACAGGGAATGAAAAAAGAAAAAGGAACCTATTTGACTAGAGTATGTTGGAAATATTTATGGAAGAATAGGAAATTGAGTGGCATTATTAGGCACTGAGATTACTCTTCTAATAAGAGACATAATTGATCCTGAGAATATTCTCCTCATTAATTTTAAGAAAATAATATCAGCAAGTTCATATCAGGTTACCAAACTGAAATAAGGCTTAAGCCACAATTTGAAATTACTATCATAAAAATGCCACTCTCTGAAAAAAAAATGTTCACACAAATAAATAACCACAGATTAGATTAGTAATATACAGACGTCTTCCCAGAGATGTATACTTAAGAGATCATTTCTGGGCAGCATGAGATAAAGGGGGATGCCTAATCTTCATTATGATTCCTCAGTGTTTCTCTAAAAATGAATATATTATAGAGTCTTTCAAGAAGCAATATAAGTTATGGTAAGTTTTCATAGCAAATGAAAAATGCTGAAGAAAAAAAGAGATGACATTTCCACGGAAATAACCATTCAAATCCATTTAGAAATTTTATCCTTATATGGAATACAAATTTGGATGCAGAAGATACTTGGGAAAGCCAGACTAGACAAGTGATCTTTAAGTGATTTTTCCTACCTGTTTGTACTCGTTGTGAGGACTGGAACCATGATTAAAACTGTAGGCTTCATGAAAGTAAATATGTTTATGCCATATAAGTATTACAATAATATTATAGACCCTCCAGGTTCCAGGTTAACACTCTCAGCTGGTTTTCTTCCTGCCTTTTAAAATTCTCATCTCTCAGCCTCCTTAGAGAAGGGTGGTCATATGTCCTGGCTGGTCTGGATCAGAACCCATTTATGCCCATCACCTCTTATTACTGTAATTATTACTAGGGTCTCTTTCACTCTTGAGTGACCTCTTTTGAAAAATCAATTATATGTTAATAGTCTTAGTTATTTCCTCCTCTGCCTGTTATTCCTCTCAAGGTTTCTATACTAGGCCTGCTTTTCTTCTCCCTAAATTCAAGTCTCCAGACATTAATGTCCATTTATAAGACTTTGAATTTCTCCCATGTACATCTGACTCTTCAAACTGTAACACACACACTTATATAATGAACTCAAAAATGTTATACTCATCTCCTACTGGACATGCTACATGGATGTTCCAGAGGCACCATAAACCCAATATCTAAAAATGAATGTATTCTCTTTCCTCTCTAACCCACTCCTATTATATTCATTTGTGCCGGTGAAAAGCATCATAACCCACCTCAAATCCCAGGCATCATCTCCATCCTTTCTATCTCTTTTGTCCTATAAGCAACCATCAATTCTATCAACTCTACCTTCTATGTAGCTCCCTATTCTGCTGCTTCATTTGTTAGACAGAATAACATAGCTGTTAAGAATATGGTAGCTGAGTCAGAGAGATGTGGATCTGAATCCTTGTCTTACCATTTACTAATTATATAAAATACTTAATTACCCTGAGTTCAGGTTTTCTGTTTTGTCTGTATAAGGATAATAATAGTTCCCATGTACCTCATAGGGCACTTTTAAAATATAGGTAAGAAATTCTTGTAAAGCGGTTTTCCTGGTGCATAATTGTTCAGCAAAAATTGGCTTTGACTTTTACTATTGTTAATTGTTATTAGTGCAAGTGACTACCACCTCATGGTTAGATCATGGTAACCACCTCCTAACTCTGATTTCCCTGATTCCATTCTTTCCTTCACATTGCCTTGCTTTATGTTGCAGGTAGAATCATATTTTTAAAGCACAAATGTGTGCATATTACTCCCTTGCCCCATGGTACCCATTAGTTTCAGCATAAATCCCAAACCCCTAATCACCATGCCTAACCCATTCCTGATCTGTCTCCTGCTTATCACGCCAGATTTTTTCTTGCATTCTTTGACAAAAAGGTTTACAAGCTTGAGTGTGCCAAGAATTACTAAAAACTATATTCAGACTGATTCTTATCATATACCCACAGATTTTCATTTAGTAAACCCAGGGTGGGGCTCAGAACTTTGCATTTTAAATTATCTTTACCTCCTGCACCTCCTCAGGCCGTCCCCACCCCACCCAATGCCAAGAGGTTCTGACGAGGGAACACAACTTCAGAAACTTTGGCTTGTATTGTATTATACTCCAAAGGCCTTTTTCAGCATTTTTTGCCTGTCTCTTTTTTTTTTTTTTTACTCACCTTAGAAGTCACTTTTTCAAGGAAGAAGTAAAATGTTGAGCTTCTTTTATTTTAATTCTTTGCAGAAAAGCAGACTTCTGATATTAATTTGGTCTCTTATACAAGTTCTCCTATTGAGAAGATAATTCATTGTGTAGTTGAAAGTTACTACATTTCCTCATTTTACATTAATACTTTGTCATCCTAGTGCACGTGTCTCTCATGACTTTGGTCAGCATGAATAAAATGTTCCTGAAATCTGAACTCTACCAGGCAAAGCAGTAAAACTGAGATCATTAATATTTAGAAATGAAGAGTAGATCCTGAAATAGAATACATCTTGTGAGGTATCGCCTAAAAACAAAACAAAAGGACACGCATCTCTCTTAGGTTTGGCTTATTTTCAACAACATCTGGGATGAAACATAACTGTTGTCTCTCTGCACCCAGTGGCTTTGTACCTTTTGTCCTAATGGTGGCATTTGTATTTACTGAAATACTTAGCCATTTCATTTAAGACATAAAATTTAAGAGAACTAATATTATTTATTGTTATTTTTCCCCTTTTACAACGAGAGTCATCCCTTGCATGCTCTTGATTTTATTTAAATTTTCCCTCAGGTCATAAGTAATTTGATAGCTAGGTGTGTGTGTGTATGTGTGTGTGTGTGTGTGTTTGTGTATATGTGTTAGAGAGAGAGAGAGAGAGAGAGAGAGAGAATTTGTATCTTTGTGATTTATTTTTAAAAACTCTTCCCAGTAAAATCAGTAAGATTTTGCCTTTTTTTCTCCCAGCATTTGACAGATATAGACATAGAGATAAGAATCATGATAGGCTGTTGAATAGTTTATCTGTTTGTAGTTTAACTTCAAATATATGACTCTAAATTTCAGAATAGATATATCACTTGGTGTAGTTCAGATAATTGATTCATAAGTCAGCTGCATCAGGCAGGTTTTGATGGTATCTTTATAAATAGGCCAGAGCTTTCAAATGCCTGATCGTATCTCTCATGCTGACATGAAAGGCACTTAGAGGTTGGAATATGCTAGCAGTACAACTTGTATTCTAGATACAGTTCATGAGGCCTATTAGCTTCCTATGGTACAAGTAACAAAATATCACTGAATGTAATAAATTGAATGATAATCCCAGAAATGCTTTTCTAATTGTGTTTTAAAGGAGCCATGTGAGTTATGACTTTTACATTAGATGTTTAGAAATAAAACACAAGTCATTTTAATACGTTTAAAACATAAACCAGCATGATAATAAAATAAGAGGATTAAAAATTCCAGAGACATATCCACCAGCGCATACTGCTAAGATGGTTTCTCATCCATATGTGAGTCACATGGAGCCTGCTTTTACAAAGTGCATTCACTCAATCTGTCTTCATAATTCCAGATGTATGCACATACATCTTTTATCCTCAAATTAGGTAATGGATTAGGAATTTGATAGTGAGATATTTGTCAGATAACAGTAAACATACAAGATTCTGAGCTAGAAACAATATATTAGACAAATTTATCTGTTTAATTCTAACCAGATCCCTTGTACACTTTGTGAATTTCTTTGGGGCCAAGCATTCTATACCATACATTATACATCGTCTCCTCCCTAACTGCTGTCCTAACCTGACTTTCTGGTCAGTTCTCATGTACATAGAGGATTTTTTTTTTTCTGGATAGGCTTGAAATACTTCATTCTAAGTACTGTTTCCCCACTCCATTCTGTACCACAAAAATAAGCACAAAATCCTATAATCCTAGAAGATAGCTATATCTGTTTGAAGAAAATCAGAATAGGTCACCCCAAAATATGCCACTTTGGCATATGGAGTATTTTGACTTCAAGGCACTTAAGCAGCAGGTGAAAGAAAGACTCTTACCCTCTTTTTTCTTCCAAAAAGTTCCTCAGCAAATATCAAAAAGTGCACAATAAGAAACACACTGGGGAGAAAACCTTCTAGCATCCCAAATTTGGAATGTGTTATCTGTCAAAGGAGAACATCTTGAAGCATGACACCCGGAGTTGTCTGAACCAATCCTAACAAGTCTTCACGTGCGGGAAGTGCCTGGAGACCTTCTGCTGGAGGATGGAGTTGCCGGTACAATTGGCATCCCACACGGGGGAGATGCCCTCCAAGTGTTGGGCCTGCTCGCAGCAGCTCATGAAGAAGAAGTTCATGCAGAGCTAAGGGACCAAGCTGCATGGAGCTCCCAAGCTCCATACCTGTCCCACCCGGGCCAAGTTCTCTTTGTCCCAAAGGGAACTGCAGCTGCACCAGGCTTTTAAACACTGCAGGGAGCTGTTTGCGTGCAAGGAGTTCTGTGTGTGCAGCCAGAATGGCCTGCAGATGCACACCAAGGCCAAACACAGGAATTAGAGGGCATGTGTCGGCAAGTTCTGCAGCCACACCTTTACCCAGAAGGCAGGTCTCAACCTGCACCTGAGCAGGCACGTGGGCCAGAAGCCCTTCCAGTGTCACCTCTGTGGCTACACCTTCTGCATCCAAGCTGGCCTGAAGAAGCACAACCGCACCACACCAGTGAGAGGCCTGCAGCTGTGAGTTCAGCACCCAGAAAGGCCCCTGCTGAGAAGCACAGGACTCTTACCAAACGCGAGGCCCTGTGCCTGATGCACAGTGAGGCCAAACACCACCAAAACTTCGGAGTTTGGAACATAGAAAGGTTCACTGCAGGGTTATGCAAGAGGAGGGTGGCTCATGCCTTAAAAACCCCGAACTCCCCGAAAGCTTTCAGCAAAGCGCTTTTATAGGAAAGGTGAGGGAGGGGCGTGGCTAGTTGGTGCACACTTCTTGGTGTCAGAGCCTTTGTCCTTAAGGTCAGGTCACCGTCAGGTCATGATGTTCCTGTAAACCTCCACCAAAACAAATGTTACTCTCCATTCTGTAAAGAAAGGGCAAGGTCCCAAGGCTCAGCTTTCGCCCTCTGAGGTCCAGGCCCCGGTTAAGTGGGAGGGGAGTGGCCTGTGCAGGCTGGCCGCCCGGCCCAAGAGCACTCATCCAGCACCCGGCCTGGCTCCTCCCACCAGTGCCCAGGCTGAAGAGGCAGATTTCAGCTGACGGCGCCTCAGAGCCAGGTGCCCAGACCCTGCCCAGCCGTCATCACCGAGAGAGCCAGGTGCCAAGCCCCAGCCGGCCCTCAGGCTTTTCATTTAAACTGGAGAGAATCATTTGTATAGGATCAGTAGGAATACAGGTTGTAGCAAATACCCGTCAGGTGAATTCCCAGCTCACAGCAATTGCCCTTCTTTGAGAATAGCCCCAACACAGAGGTGGACCTGAAATAATGATGCACAATGTCCTTGCAACTTAACCCTGACCTCTGGCCAGCTCCTAGGGGTAGACAACTGATCTAAGCTGGACCAAGTTTTGCAACTTGAACAGAGAGACTGAAGCTGGCTGAAGCTGTTACCTTAATGGCAGCATCCATATACTCCAGTTGCTGAGGCGTCCGTGGACTGCGACTCATGGAGATGGCTCTGCCATTAGGTCGCAGAGATAGGGATGGGGGAGAGGTTTGCTGCTACTTCAAGGCCAGCGGGAGGCCCTGGTGAGGGCTCTGGAGCTCCGCAGGACACAGCCCTTAGCCTGTCCCCGGCCCCCAAGCTCACCTGCCGGCCCGAAGGCAAGAGGGCCTGGAAGGCCCTGGGGAGAAAGCCAGAATCCACCTCCAGCCACATTCAATGCACCAAGACCACTGTTGCCTGAGCAAGACATCTGACCCCCATGCTGATTGTTGGGCAATGATGGTTACTCGCTAATGGCTGCATGCCCACTCTGCCCTGTTACATGACTGGCCGCCACCAGCAGGGTGCCACCAGGAGGGTCCCACTTCTGCCAGATCTGTGGGAAGACCTTTAAAGTGGTGGCCCAGTTGCGTGGGCACGTCAGACAGCACAAGGGAGTGAGGAAGTTCAATGGCACCGAGCGTGGCATTTTTAAAATAAAAAATTAATAAATGTGATTAATAAGATTTGTGATTAGACTTAGATTGACAAATAAAAATCTATAGATATTAGTAATAAACTGAGGAGAGTTTTAGGATCCATATAAAAATTTTACTGTGCAAATCAGCCCAATAGACTCTTTCAATATTTGTAAATATGAAGTAACCTTTAGTTGTCCTTTGATTACAAAATTAATCAATGTTTATTTACAGAAAATTTGGAATCACAGATAGAAAATCATCCAAAGGCTAATAATCATTTGACATATTCTATGGCAATCATTTTTCAAAGATACTTTTGTACATGAATGAAATTATACTTACCTATACTTTTGTATCTGGCTTTCATATTTACTATCAAAACATAGGCATCAACCCCCAAATTAAAAACCATTTGTAGATATGATTTTAAATGTGTGTCTGTTTTTCAGTGGTATTGAGGGAGTGTGGTTGGTAGAGAAAACAGTATAGAGACCCAGCTACATTCCTTTCTGAATCCCAGCTTAGCCAATAGCTAGCCTTTGACTAGATTAATCTTTTTGTCTGTGTTGAGGTATGTAAATGATATAACTTAGTTAGGCAAAATGAGATAACAATATCTTCTTTGCAGGGCACCTTTATATATTTATATAAAATATATTTAAACCATCTAGCACTGTGCTATGTACCTAGCATGCACTCAATAAGTGATTATACAGTTCACATACCACAATTATTTTAACCACACTTTTAGACAATGTTATTGTTTAAAATTTTCTCTGTTTTAACAAAGTGTACCTGAACTAGTCTGTTTTTCGGATTAACCATAGCCTAGATGTCAAGATTTGTCAGTTTAGGGTCACGGATGATAAATAACATCACATATATCATTCTAGGCATATAATCAGTCTTATCACAATTTTTTATACTATAGCCTTCTAGTTCTTAAACTCTTAATTTTAATTATTCTCTGTTTATTGGAATTGAAACATTGATAATCTTTCAGTAATACTATTGAGTATATTTTTCAGAGCACTTGCATATTAGAAATTCTTTGTCTTCATATTTCAACCAGAATGTTTGCCCTTATAACTAGAATTTTGCAAAAGTTCCCCTCAAAACTCTTTAGACTTTTCACTTTTCTTAACTAATTTATGTAGTTGCAAAGAAATTTAAGCCATATTAAATTTTTCCATTTACCTGCTTTTTCTTTCTGGGAGACCTATGTAAATTTTTTTTTTTTTCTGATACACGCTGAATCCTATTTGAGACTTACAATTTTACCTATCTCCTTGCATTACAAAGGCAGGGGCTGTTGTTTCTACTATAGATTTCTGAGTTTATTATAATTATTTTAGGTTAGATTCTTATCTTCATGCCTATAATATTTATTTATATTGTATTATGATATGTTTTAATATATTCATTCCTTTGTCCTTCTTTGGATTCTTAAAAATCTCCTCTTGTTTTACATCAGTGTCACTTAACTAATTTTCTGTAATGCCAATGCAACTCTTCGTTGCCTAAAATGCATATTTTAAAGTCTGTTCTAGACTTTCTATTTATTCTTCATTTTAAAAATTATTTTAGGATATATACTTTCCCATTTCAGATTAATATTTCTATGTTCTTGTCTTGAGTAATATTTTCAAAAATCCATTATTATTAATGTGTACGTATGGTGGGGGGGCATTTAACTGTTTGTTCTGTTTTATGTTTCTTGATCCTTATAAAAGGAAGGAGCTTTTGTGGTCTGGTTTGCCAACATATGGTGCTTCCATTTTTATCCTTATCTTCATCACCCTCTCAATCATTATTTTGGAAAGAGTGGAAATAGATAGTGTAGCTTTCTCAAATCTCATACTTGAAGTCTAGTTGTTGTGCCATCTCAGCATAATTTCTATGCATAATCAGAATTGACTGAGTTTGGCTGTGCTTTGTGGAGGTGGAGAGGGTTCCCAAACTTGCCATCTTCTCATTACAAGGAAGAACAAATATGTAATGAATAACATGACACAAATTGTTTTGTTTTTGTCTATTTTTAACAAATGCTATCCATGAATAATTCTAAATCACAGCTCTTTGAGACCCTGCCCCAACATTTCCAACAACCAAATCTCTACCTCATCTGTGTTTGCCTTTATCCATGAGTACAATACAGATTAAGAAAGTTTGCCACTATTGCTCTTCTTATTTCCCAAGCTGTGCATGTTTAAAGAAAGATAGATGTTGGTAGTGGGTCCTGAGTAATAAGAGATAAGGTATATGGTTCAGAAAATCACTCTCATGGAGGGAAGGGACAGCTGATCTCTTTTCTGGTTGTGCAGAGTTTATGTGAAGCAAGGATTTAAGAAAAGGGTAGGGCCTCCCTGGTGGGGCAAGTGGTTAAGAGTCCGCCTGCCGATGCAGGGGATACGGGTTCGTGCCCCGGTCTGGGAGGATCCCATATGCCACGGAGCGGCTGGGCCCGTGAGCCATGGCTGCTGGGCCTGCGCATCCGGAGCCTGTGCTCCGCAACGGGAGAGGCCACAACAGTGAGAGGCCCACATACCGCAAAAAGAAAAAAAAAAAAAAAAAGAAAAGGGTAATATAGGCAAACTGAATTTTTAGTCCAGAAGGTAGCACAAAGATAGCTATGATTTTATCTCTGATTTCTATTCTCGATTCAGTTAGTGAAACACTGAATTTGTGTTATATGACTTCTGTTATATGAAACTTCAATGTTATTATAAAATGTCATTATTCAACTTAAAAAATTGAATTTTAACAGAAAATTGTGAAATGGCAGATTCAGTCCTCTTAACTAGTCAATGTCTCAATTAAACCCCATGATTAAATAATATATGCCAATATGTGTCCAATATTAAAGTTCTGTTATAGATGATCCCTTACTGGTGGTTATGTAAAGGTGAAATAAAATCATTAAAGCTCTGTTGTTTTATATTTTTCTTATAGATGAATTCAGTTTGTTTAAATATATTTAATAAAAGAACATCATTAGAGAGATATAGAGACATAGATATATAGTATAGATATACAGTATATCTATATACACTATACCATATGTGTGTATTAGTTTTAAGTCTACCAACAAATATGTTTATCTTCAAAAAGATGCTATTAAGAAAACAATAAATATTAATTTAGAATGACCAAATTCCATAATTTTTAAACTATTTTTGAGCAGGTTTTGCTCAAAACCTCTCCTGTTGTGGAGAACAATATGAGTAAAATATAGACTTCTTTTATATAAGGCTTCAAAATCTTCTGATAAATGTCAACCAACCGGTTATTATTTTACAATTATTGTTTGAATGAATTAAACTTTCTGTCCCCAACTCAACACCAAAATTTTAACCCCAAATATGTTTGTGTGTAGAAATAACCCCAAATTTTGCAAACCTAAATAGTTTCTTACCTTGAAAGTAAATTTATATCTGGAAAAAATATCAGTTTAATTTAATATGTGTTTTGAAATGTTTTCACGCATCTAGTTGTTTAATACTCACTTTTAAAACAGAGTTGACTAAACAACTAAAACTGAGTTGTTAAATACTCAGTCTTATAAAATGGTCTAAAAACTACAGAGGTAATGCATGTTCATACTTCCACAAAATGGGGCAAATAATTCCATATCTTACTCTTCTTCAATGTTCTGTTTTTTCCTAATTCTTTATGTCTTAGTTGTTCCAGGATTACTAAAATGTTGGTCAAATTTCACATTGCAACTGATACTTTTCATCGCTAATTCCCTCCTTACAGGAACTAATAGTTCCATTATTAAAAATAAACTTATTATATCTCTATCCAAAATAAACAAAAATAATGTTTGGTGGTTTATACATTTGAATATTATGATGAACTTCTTCTTTGCTTTGAAATAATATGTTGTCACTAAGAAGTATATTCCCAGCTTATAGTGTCTTTTTTTTTTCCTTGGGAATTTAAAATACTTTAGATAATTTGGGCTTTGCCTGATTCCCCCAGAAGTGTAGAGTATGATTGATAACTGCCTTTAGGATCCCTAATAGCTAAATTACAATTATTATGCAAAGTCCTACAACAGACAGTTATATGGATTGTTAAATGACTTTGCCTTTTTTGCAAACTATAATCATTTTCCTTTATTAGCTGAAGGATTTCATAATTTAAGGAAAATGAAAAACCTATAAGTCACACTTTCAAAGAAGGAACATGGATATTGCAAACATTAAATTCCCCCATAAAAATGTTACGGCATCATTAAACTAGGTTCAGATTAATACAATTCAGTCAACTCTAGATAGATATCTCCCATAATAAGCTGAAACAATACCTAGTGATCTAAGATGTAAAATATTTTACTACAGCCAATTTATAAGCCTATAAAACATATAGGTATTATTCAACTTCTTTATTAATAGTGCATGCCTTGTATTAAATCAAAACCATTTTAAAGGCCCCTCCCCTTTGACATTCCCTTCCTCAGCTCTTGCCCCTCATCATGTGTTATCTCACTGAAGCTCATCCAAAGTGAATGACAGCATCTTTTTTTACTAGAAGCAGCATAGGCAATTCCCAGTCTAGTGCTACAGCTTAACTATCTTTCAGATTTAGACACACTTGCTACCTTCAACCTACAACATTCTATGGCCTTATGTTGATGTATTTGTTTCTCTACTGTAAGTAGATGTGGTTTCTCTCATTTTGGAAAACTGAAATTTATTATTTTTAGGTTTTTGCAAGTTGCTTTACACGTGAATCATGTTCCCAAGAAAACTGATACTGGGAGAACTTTATGTTGTAGCCAATTCTTTTGAATCAGGAAGATCCTTTTTTTCATCCTGTTTTTGCCCAATAAGAAAGCCAAACATTTCAAACTGGCTGAGTTACTGGGGGTTTTAATGAGTTATTGGTCTGGTTATCTATTGCCACATAACAACCTTCCCCTAACAAAACAAGGATATATACTGGGCTCACAATTCTGCAAGTGGGGATAACTCATCCCTGCTCTACCTGGCATCGGCTAGAGTAGTCCTAGGTTAGAGGCTGAAATCACCTGAAGATTAACTTGTCTGTTTGTTGGTTGTTTGGTCACTAACCCCATGTGGTATCTCTGGCCTAGTGCCTTCAGGGCAGCCAGGTTGATCCATGCTGATTCTGAACAATGCAGAGTCCCAGGAAGAGATGGGAGCTCGAGCTCTTTCCAACCTGGTCTCATAAGTCCTTCCCATTACTTCCACCTCATTCCATGTGTTAAAAGAGAGTCAACATGTATGATCCATAATCAAGGTGAGGGGAATCCAACTCAACATTTTAATGGGAGAAGTATCAAAAAATGTGTGGACATGTTTTATAACTGTCACATTATAAAAGGGGAAATTAACCCAGAACTTTTAAATATCACTATGAAAAATAATCAGTGGTTCATTTCTAAAGTTGCCTCACAGAAACTATTTTTAAGATATAAATTCCTTTTTTAATGTAAAACAATTTTTTCAGCTTTAATGAGGTATAATTGACAAATAAAATTTCAACTTATTTAAAGTGTACAACATAATGGTTTCTTATATGTATAGAGTGTGAAATGATTACCACAATTAAGTTAACTAACACAACTATCACCTCACATAGTTATCTTTTTCTTTTCTTTTTGTTGAGAATGCTTGTTCTTATTCCTTTTTTCCATAGACTCCTTACAACAAGATGTGTCACTCAGATCACCTTGTTAAAAAAACAGGGTATAATAAAGAAAAAAATTTTAATGTATACAAATATGAGTAGTATACTTACCAGAGAAATTTTGAACTGTGACTCATCACAGATACATATGCTATGAAATTAAGATTATGCTATGATTAAGATTAAGATTAAATCATAGATTAAGCTATGAAAGAATTTTCATACCATTTTGACAGTAGAGTTCTTCCATATAACATGGATAAATATGTTATTTTTAATGCAAAATCATCCCAAAAGAATCTTTCTTTAACTAAGAAAAGAATTTTAAAGAATGAAAACCAAATCTCTAAGATTATTCAGACAAATAATAAGAACAAAATAAAACCAAAAAAAGATTAAAGTATAAATGCTTAAGCTGATATATATGTACATATACTTATATGGTCAAGATTAATATTATAAAAGATTAATAAAATCACTATAAATAGTTGATCAAAAAAGTATATAACTGAATTTACTAGAATAACTACACAATAAAAGTTTATTTCTCATTTACAAAGCAATCTAATCTGAATATTCTTAGTTGATAAGAAGCACTCCTCACTTAAGCTTGATGTGTTAGTGCCAAGCAAAAGAAGACTGGGCCTCATTACAGTTCCGCCCAGAGGTAACCATGAAGCTCATCAGTAAAAGGAAATTATCCCATTTCCCAAAGCTTCAAGAAGTACACTTTGCTGTGTACCTCATAAGTCAAGAAAGGTATAATGTGGTAGAGAGTCCTAGGCTGTGATCAGTGGTTTCGCCAGTTGGTCAGAGGTATCTGTAAAGAGGTAAGACTGGAAGAACAGTGCCAAGAAGGACTGGAGAATAAGCATGTGAATGGATCTCTCAGAGAGGGCATCATATTTACAGATCTTTATGTATCACTTTAATGCCAACTGGAAAGCATCCACCAATGAGAAGTCACTTTACAACCAAATGGACAAGATGAACTGCCCTACAGATAACCTGCATTTTTTCTTGACTACCTTTGTGCTTATATGTAATGGACCCATGATAACAGTGGCCTTGGTGGCAGGGATGGGAGCAATGCTTGAGCCCACAATATGGACTTTGTCTCAATACAGCTTCTAAGTTTCCAACCAACCAGCATCAGAAATGGAGCCTCTACCCTGGGTATGGCACAATTTCTCTGGGGGCTGAGTGAGTGGGTAAACAGGTTATGAGGTTAAACAGGCATCAGGTTAAATGCTGGCATCCAGATTCTGCTGTCCCAGGAGTCTATCATCTGTCTTAATATTGAGGAGTGCAATTCAGTGGAAGCATCCCGACTGTCAACTCTGACCCATGGAGCACAGTCACTAGGAAGCTTGTCTAAGTTGTCTTTGCCTCCTCACCACGGCTTTCCTCACTTCCTTAGTAAAGGAAGTTCCTCTGAATCGTCCCAGAGGACACAGTCAGATGGTGGGTTCTTGGGTCCAATCTACCATAGCAATTCTAACCCCCCCATCTTCATGAACATTCTGGACTATTTTGTATACTACCACACAAGGTTCCCTTACTTCCACTCTTTTTACTCTAGTGCATCATCAAGGTTAGATTTCCACAGATCAAAAAAGCTAAATGTTGAATCATGACTCACAATGAGCAAGACCATGTCGATGACTTAATTCTCTCCTGCCCAGACTAATAGTCTGTGTCACCCTCCCTGACTCCAGTCTACCACCCTCTACTCAAGATCTTCTACGTGGTCCCCTAGTTAGTGCTGACACATGTTAACCAAGTGTGCATGCAGCATTGCGAGTATGCCCAGGTTAACTTCTCCAAAATCTAACCTTACTTATCAACGATTTAGCTGAAGTTAGGCCTAGGGCTGCAACTTGAAACTCAGCAGGTGACAAGCTCATCAGGGACAGCAGAAGGGATGCTGCAGTCCAGGAGGTGGACAGTTGACTTCTGAAGGAAATTGTACCCAATGTAATCTGAGAAGGCCCAAAATGTTTGTATCTAATACAGGATTTCTTTCAGGACAATAAGGCCTTCAAGGTTATATATTTACCAAACAGTTTTTACTTTTTTCTTTTCCTATGATGTATGGATTTATAAATGAACTTTTAAAAACCCCTAATCTTTTAATCTAAAATGTATCTTAGTTGTATAAGTTAATTTTTCTATGATAATTGCCCTTGTTAGCTTAGCATACAATAAGGAAAGGCAGACTTTTTCATTATCAGACCAACTGTAACTACATACTTACGGGTAAGGAATTTAACTTCTTAAGGCCTTAGTTGTAAGTAAAATTTATGTAATATCAAATAATTCACTGGTTTATTATAAAGACACTTTCAAAAATAAATCCATGCATTTCAATTCAATAGACCATGAATTTCAAAAATTGATAAGTTAAGCCCTATAATATATTAACTATATGAATATAACTATATATTTCATTAAAAAGATATATATAAAATAAAGGTAAATTGAGCCCTGTAGAATGGTAATTTAATAAAATTATATAGTAATCCACCCATAGGTTATACTCATATTATTCTGTGTAATAAAGAAAAGGTTAAGTGTGAAGCAAAATGTACAAGATACAAACAACTAAGAAGGCAAACTATATATTTGAAAATACAGTTGTGGTTCATGGCCAATTATTTCATATCTCTAAGAGAATTTTTTAATTGCATACAAAGGGTAAATTTAATTACCATACAAACGTTTGAAACTCTCTGATATAATAAATCCCTTAGGATCACATGTCAATTAAACAGATTTCCTTCTCTTTCCAAATACATTATTGATCAGTTTGGCCATGGATTTAGATCCACTGGGTCTTCTCTTTTCTTTGAGTTTGAAGTTTGTCAGGATGCCCTTGATAATTCTGATAAACATCATTTCCACCTCCAGAGATTGCTCTGCTGCAGACAGTTCACAGAATTGGCACCGGTTATCCAATGCCAGTTTTTGCCCTTCTTCCCAGCCAACCTCTCGCACATGACAGAGATCTTGCTTGTTACCCACCAAAAGCACAGCTGATTCCACAGCTCTGAAACACAGATACACAATTCTTTGACAAGACTGTTTTAAAAATTCTTTTTTTTTTATTAAGTAGGTTTATATCAAAAAGAATTATGGACCAAAAGAAAGAATACTGTGTGTGTATGTGTGTTATTTGTGGTCATATATGTGTGTATCTCATTTACTTACAAAAATTATTTTAGATAAAATGTAGTAAATGACACAGAAGCAACAAAGCTCTTAAAGCATAACATTTGAAGTGGTACAAACTTATTCCTGGAATTATGGCTCTGTTTACTAAAAAGACATGATTGTAACATTTTCCACTTTCAATTCCCTTATATGTAGAAAAAAAAAAAAAAAAAAAGGTAAAATAGTCCTCGTCACACAGAATGCTCACAGAGGTTAAATGAAGATGTGTATAAAAATCTAGCCCAGTGCCAGGCAATAAAGTATGCTTACTAAGTATTATCTTTCATTTCCTTATCAACTGAAAGAGAGGGACTAACTAATGCCTCTTTACTAATTCAATACTTGTTGCTGTTTGTTAATATTCATTACAGCATATTTTAAAGAAAATTTTACAGTCTCTTGACCTTGTACAATTTTTCTGTTTATTGAAGAAATATATCGCTTTGGTAAGGTAATGTCTTTGGCAAATATCAATATAGTCTCCTCAGTTACAGTGTAACATTCCTAAAGCAGAGTTTCATTTGAAGAATACAGTAAGGCTACTAGGTCTTAAATGACATGGAACTCTGCCAAGATATCGCCTATAGGGAAGAAATGGGAAAATGAAAACAGTCTTCAGGCTGGTTTCATTCACATGACAGTGTGAGCCGTAAGGGAAAAAGCACTGTATGTGTTGGATTTTGAGGGCACTAAGAGTATCTTTTTCTATAGAGTTCAGAAAATTATTGTGAAGAATTAATGGGCAAGAATAAATGAAACATTTTCAATGGTGAATCACAAATATCAGATGTAATTTTATAAAACAATGCCATAATTTTGCTTTTTATCTACAAATAAGAGACTCTAGTTTACCTAGAGATTGAGAACTGGAAAAACTCAAAAATTATTTGGTCGATACATTAAAAAGTTTGCCTGAAAAATGTCAAATATAGGGATTTTTAAAATATACTTTTTTTTGCCTATTCGTGAGTGATTCTTTTGATTTGTAAGAATAGAAAGTAGTTTTAATTACTTTCCCTTACCTAAGTTATGGTGCTTAAATATAAGGCATTTAGCACTTGAAACAATGGAGGTCCCTCAAAATCAATAATATTATAGGAAATCAGAGCTATGAGGTACCTTAGTAAAATCACATTCTTTTCCCCTACCGTGTTTCCATCAGTTTTATAGTCAGAAAAAGGAGGTCTAGAGATTGAAGGGTTTACCCAAGGTCAATCAGATATAAACAAGAATTTAGATCAAATGACTCTAGGGAAATATAACTTATCAATTACTATCTGATTATTTCTTGATAGTAGGCATTTAAAATAGATATAAAAAGCACAGGTACCAATTTTCAGGAATAATATTGTGCTTTTTTGCTTCCCAGATTAGAATGCTATTTTAGATTTTAAGAGCAAATCTGGTTACGATCACAAAGAATCCCTTATACCAGCAGGTTAAACAAAAATAAATATTTTAAATGGAAAGGCTAAAACAATTTTTAAAAAAAGGAAAACTAAAATGGGAAATTCATAGGTTTAAATTTATATCTACTAATGCAAAATTAGTTTAAGGCACAGTTATGTTTTCCTTCATAGTCACTTGTGTCAAGACATTAGCAATCGGGAGTCGTTGATCAGCTCTTTGTTTTAGGAGGTGAAATGGAGAAAAAGGTACTCTCATACTTAGAATCTGTAACAGTTTGATTATTCAGTCTATTTTGCTTTGATTGATTGAACAGCTCAATGACTAGGAATTGGATGCCAAGTGTAATAAATCTGGATTTATTTAGTAGCCTTCACATTTTTTGTGGGAGTGAAAAAGAAAGGTGGAAAGGGAACTATCTGTGTACAGAGGACCATTATTTTGCAAGTGAATGTCATGTTAACAATAGAAGCTGTCTTGTAAAATAGCCATTTACTTGGGGCAAGTAACTGTTTATGTCAGCCAGGATATAAAGTATTCTCATCTTATTCCTTTTACTACATGTGTAACTCCTGTGGAATGGAAGGTGGATTGTTCAGGGCTGTTAAATTTTGTAATTGGAAGCCTGTATTAAACTCTTCCTAATGATGCTTACAGCTCTATGATGATTTACTAAAAAGAAAGGAGAGAGGAAAGAAAAATACCTCACCTTTTACAATGACTAGTCTGTGGCTCCCGAATTCTGTAGATTAGTGCTTTTGCAAAAGCAAACGAAGACCTGTCACTGATGTCATACACAATAACAAACCCATCTGCCCAATGCAGCTCACTTGTGAGGGAAAATTTTGCTTTCTGTGGCTGAAAATAAATGAAGCACGTTGAAAGTGGTGGGATCTGATCCTTGTATTTTACCTGTTAGACAGTTAATTAATGGAGACCCATTTCACCTGGAAGAGAATTCAGTAAGCCAAATACTGATATTTTCTAAAATGTAGTCTCTGTTTCTTTTTTATCATCCTCTTTCTTTAAACAAAAGTGATTAAATTTTAAAAAATAAAGAACTATAATAAAGTTATATCCAAAATCAGTATCCACATATATGTTTGAAAAGAGATGATATTTTCTATCCTTATTAGTAAATGGAATATGTTTTGATTTTTGGCACTAGATTTAAATCAGTAAAAAAAAAAACAGTATTGATAAGGTTTAGCTCAAAAGATTTGAGGGATATCTTCTTCAAATCATAATTGAAAACATATTTTGTTGTACTTACCTGAGAACAAGAGTCGTATATTTCTAGATTCAATTGCTTCCCTTCCAAATACAAATGCTTTTTATAGATAGGTTCTGAAAAATATGCATATACTCATTGTCAGTATGGAAATCCTCCAGAGTTTAAAAAATGGCCTTATATTTGGATCACAGTCCTGCAAAGTCAACCAGTCATATTTTAATTGAGTACTACAGTAGCTCTTCTTTATTTCTAGTGGTCAAAAAAACATATATTTGCTAATGTATATTTCTTACAAATGAACTTTACCACTATACCTATTCACCTACATGTTTTTCTGCCTATATACGTACCTTCCATTCTATTATTATGGATGAATTATCTGTGTTTCTATCTAAGGCCAGTCCATTCACTATGAACTAGTTACTATTTCCTCTGACCTGCTGAAAGACATGGCTCCAACAAGTCTACCTCCCTCTTCTGCATCACAAAATGTTCCTCTTTATTATATCATTACTAGCAGCTGAATTTCTCCTAACTTAACAAGCCTTTGGATCCCAACTATTGCTCTATTTCTCTGTTGGCCTTTTGATAAATATCTATACTCCCTGTGTCCAAATTCTCTCCTTCCATGACCTTCAAATTATTACAATCAGGCTTTAATTCCAATTACGTGACTAAAACTGTTCTTATCAGGGTTATGGTTTTAGACTCAGTGGAAAGTTATTGATCTTACCTGCCCTGTCAGTAGTATTAGTATAGTTGATCACATCTACCTCCTACCTCCATGTGAAAAATGTTTTTTTCACATGGTTTTCAAGGCAACATACTCTCCTGGGTTTTTTCTTTATTCCATATTGCTTTGTATTAATCTTTTTTATTTGTCCCACAATATCTTCTCTCACTCCAACTGTGATTCTAGTTTATGGATTTCTTCTCTATCTACACTTACTCCCTTGCTAATCTCATCCAGTCAGAGTCTTTATGTAACAATTATTGCTGATAAACCCATTTCTGTAGTCTGGACCTCTTCCCTGGACTCTAGACATCTACCACCACTGGGTGCCTCCATTTAGATACCTGATAGACATCTCAACCTTAACATGCTTAATAAGGAACCTCTGATCTCCCTGCAAAGACTGCATATCCCACAAGTTTCCATTTCATTAAATGACATATCCATAACTAGTCTCACAGGTTAAAAGCCTCAAGGGCATCCCTGATTCTTTCTTTCTCTTACATCTTATATTTATTCTATTAAAAATTCATTTTTACTCTATCTTCAAAGAATATTTTGAATTTGTCTGCCTCTCATCACCTCCTTTGCTCACACTCTGGTCCAAGCTATCATTACTTTTGCCTGTATTATTAGAAAACCTCCTAACTCAGCTCTTTGCTTTATCCCTCCCCTAACTCCCTTCTTGCTCTCAGTTTATTCTCAATCCAGGAGCAAAAACCAATTTGTAGACAGATCATGTCACTTGCCTGATCAAATTTCTCCAATGGCTCCCCATCTCACTTGGATAAACCTAAGCTTTTAAAATGCTTGAGAATTTCCCTAGTTATCTAGTCTCCCATGACCCCTATGATCTCAGTAGACCTCTTTGGCTATTGTCTCCCACATTCCTCCACTGAAGCTACACAGTCCTCCATACCATTCCTCACATTTTTCAGAAGGTTCCTTCCTCTGAACTTCGGCAACTGTTTTTTCTACCTGGAATGTAACTGTCCAAATATCTTCATGGCTCAGTTTTTATCACCTGCGGGTCTGTTCAAATGTCTCCATCTCAGCCAGGTCTACCCTGACTACCCTATTTTAAATGACCACACACCACTCCCCTATGCTTTCTTTTCCTTCATAACATTTATCATCATAAGACATTATATATATATATATAAATATATATATATATATGTGTGTGTAGATATGTAGATATATATATATATATGTATAGATATAGTTAGATAAATGCATTTTTAATTAGCTGACCCTTCCCTCCAGAATGTAAATCTTATGAAGGCTCAGATATTTGTTCATTACTATAGCCTCTTTACCTAGAAGAGTACCTGCCACATGACAGGTATTCAATAAATATTTGTTGAATGAACGAAGGACTTCGTTTCTGTAACTGTCCCTCCAGTGTTTTAATACAAGACCTACCTCTCTCCAAAATTGCATACTGACCCAAAATCATGACCCATTCTGGCAAATACTCTGTAACCTGTGGTTAGCAAAATGTAGCGGACATTTGGGAAAGCCGACTTTAGGAGGTTAGGGATGAATTTTTAAATCCTTCTAGGTTACATTTAATGAAATTTGTTAGTGTTTCATTAAATCTTAAAATGTCTTCAGACAGTTTATTCTAAACTTTATAAGCTTACTACTGTGAACCATATACTTTCCTTCTAAGACATTTTAAAATACTCACTCTCAAAACTCAAAAACTGCCAACAGGGGTCACCAGCTCTTAACTTTTTAAAAGTTTATTATTTTCCCCTTCTAGCCCTCATTTACAAATGGGGTCATTTTTTTGCTAATTAATCCTCATGTGGTGGTGAATTTTGCTCATTTTTTTTGTCTTTAAGAATGTCTCTAGGTCTTATATTTTTAATAGAGATGTAACAGCCAGAAACGTGTACATTTCATTTGCTTATTTATCTATTGATATATCTATATATCTATTGATATATCTTATAAAAGACTAAGATGATGTTTTTATTTTGTTGTTGCTGTTACTGCTTTTTGTGTGTGTTCTTTTATTTATGTTTTGTTTTATAGTTTTAGAACATTTTCTCATGCCTGACTCCTAGTTTGTGTGTTACCTTTTTTGACTGAGGTTGTTGACCTGAGAAATGAAACAATAAGAATTTCTCTTCCTATGTATTTCTTCTCTCTATAATCAGTTTTCAAGTGCTTGCCCTAAAACATTTGGCAAATGGCATATGGACTGAAATACTATGTGGGCTACACGTAGGAAACAATGCAATACTTTAAAGTTATTTTCTAAAATACTCTAATAATGCTATATCATAAATGAATGCTAAAGATTTTTGTTGTTTATTTCTCATGAAAACACTTCCAATCATAACTTATTCTTACTCTAAATAAGTATTATTGAACAAAAGAATAATTTCCTTTTCTCCCAATTCTCATATTTTTTAAAATCTTTGTTCTTATTTAAAAAACCCTCAAAACCTTTCCCCACCACACCTTCAGTCAGGTAAGATATTAGTAGCATTATATAGATTAATTGCTGAGCCAAAAATATATTCAAACCTCTGGCAAAATTCCCAGTTTGTTATTAATTCCCCACTGTGGCATTTCCCATATGTCATGCTAATTCTGATCAAAATAACAGAAATTTACAGTAGAGTTAGTGAAATGATCCTAAGATTATATCAAGGTGCCCTGGCATCTGTTTTAGAATTTCTCTGAAACTTACATAAGCAACCTAGCTAATTATGATATGATCTTTAATCATAGCATAATTTTCCAGTTATTGTCACATGCTTTTGCAATAAAAATAAGCATTTATTTTGTAGTTACTTGTGCTTTTATAATTAATTTGTCTTTATTTTTCAACAGATGTTGCTTTCATTTCAAATTGTTTCAAATTGCTTACAAAAAAATCCACACTCACGTGCTCTACAACACTTGGCACAGGCGGCAGGTCCCAGTTTTAATGTTTTTCTAGTTCTAGACTGAAACCAACTGGATTTCTAATCCATTTTATTTAACATCAAATTGGATAACTTTTTATCATAAAAGAACAATTAATTCAAATACTTATTTGGGCTTTTCTAACCAGAACCCATGAATAAATAAATTGCTTAAAAGTGCAAAAATGGGGGACTTCCCTGGTGGTGCAGTGGTTAAGAATCCGCCTGCCAATTCAGGGGACACGGGTTCGAGCCCTGTTCCAGGAAGACCCCACATGCCTCAGAGTGACTAAGCCCGTGAGCCACAACTACTGAGCCCGAGTGCCACAACTACTGAAGCCCGCATGCCTAGAGCACATGCTCTGCCGCAAGAGAAGCCACCGCAATGAGAAGCCTGCGCACTGCAACGAAGTGTAGCTCCCACTGACGGCAGCTAGAGAAAACCTGCGTTCAACAACGAAGACCCCACGCAGCCAAAAATAAATAAATAAAATTATTCTTTAAAAAGTGCAAAAATGGAAGATTCTATTAAAATGTTTCTCTGATATTAATTATGATGCTGAAGTTTTAAGGTGAAAAATTCTAAAGTAGTGACTTACCAAAATTAGAAGCATATTCTCCAATAAATCGCTTGGTAAGAAACCTTACTGTAAGGGCTGTAAAACAAAACAAGCTGGATTTGGGGTCTTATCTGTTTTAGGATACAAATAATTTAGTAATGTACATAAGCATCTAGCATCTCCGTTCAAAATTTACTAAGTATTAATGAAGACTTAAAACTTTACTCAATTCTGGTCTAAGAATTTCCACTGTACAGCCGTAAAAATTAGGAGGCTAGAAAGAAAGTGATCTCAGTGTGCTGCCCACTCAAATCACTGCGTAAGTAATTTACAAATGCAAAGACACGTAAGACAACTCACCTTTGTAACAGAGACAGATTTCTCATTAAATATGAGATGCAAGAACTATAACATCTCTATATTTTCTTTATAAAATTAATTGTGGCTCCATGGTGCTGCATGCTAATAGTGGCCAGGACGGTCTCAAGCATTTGCAATTGTTTAAAGGAAATAGGGACTTCAAAATGCAGGAAACAGAGGAACGACCTCTAGTGTTGGTTTATCTTATTGCAGCTCCTGGGTCTGGCCCGTTGTTAAGATTCATTAGGCTACGGTGGTTCTATTGGCGGCATGCTTAGTATCATCATAATGTGACCAAAAACAAAACAAAAGAAAACAAAAACATAGCTTCCAAGGTCTGGTCTGGGCACCTCTTGCTCATTCCTGGGCATTTAAAAAGCCATGCCCCTCCAAAGTTTTTCTCACTTTGATAATGTGAAAAAAATGACATTTAAAAAATAATTCATAGGTCTCCACACATCTCTTTCCACCCTTAGTCTCAGGGAAGCAGAATCTTTTCAAGGGCATTGTTTGGCCACTGGTAGGTGTGGAGGCAGGTGTGCTGGAGTGAGAAGTAGGTGGGATAGTGATGGGAGGGATTTCCTGTTATTCCAATGAATTTCAAACATCAGTAGAACAAGATACAAATTAATAATTCAAACAGTTATATTCCTCAACCTGTATATACATTTTATATACAGGTAATTGCATTACTTGCTTATAAAGCAAAAACTCCTACTTAAAAATAATATATAGTTATATCAAGTTTATATATATATAGTATGTTATAATGTAATATATATCATGTCAATATATTTCTCACTCTTTATGTACTCTACAGCATGCCACAGAAAACAACACCACTTACCAGATTTGCCTGTTCCTTCACCACCCAAGACAGCAAGTTTCACATCATTCATCTTGCTTTTCTGCTCCTTCTTGGTCCCTCCTGACTTCTGGAGATATACTGACTTGAGCCAAGCATGTGTTTTCCAAAATCCTTTTTATTATTGCTGCTCTCATTTCCCTAAGGCCAACTCCACCCCATACTCCTACCATCCAATAATAACTTTAAAAATATTTTCCTAGAGTAGTTTTTAACATGTCTCAAAAGAAAAAAAAAAAACAGTGGACTTACTATTTAGACACAAAGGTTTACTAAGCCAATAGTTAAAAGTTTAACAGAAGCGTAGCTCATCTTCTACTTTCATGTGCCTGGAATCTACCTTCTCCTAGAACCTAGAAAGATGATCTCTCTTCATTAAGAAAGTTTTTAGAGGACGGGTAAACATTCCTGTAAATTTCCTTTGAGTGGATTAATTTTGCTTTTTCTATTAATACCTGAGGCTACATCTTCTTGGGTTTCTCCTGTGAAAGACAAGGGGGAATAAGTTAATTCAATCATGAAAAGAAATGAAAGAAGGGAGAGGATGGCTCTCTTGGATGGATTAGCTCAGGGTTGACAGCAATGCACGTGAATATCCAGCCCATGTTTTTGTGTCATTTGAGGCTCTCAAGGAGAAATATGGGAACCCCAGAGTTTCACCTTTCTAATGTCTTCCTTATAAAGTAACTTTTCTCTTTCTTTTTAAAAAAGTGTTATACAAATAGACAACAGTAAGATTTCTGGAAAAAAAATAATAAAGCAATCAGCCTCATGTTGGTTAAATAGCACTAAACAGGAACATGTCATGTTTCCTTACATAGTACTTTTTTAAAAAGAAAAGAACATTTGGAAGGGGTGTTCTGATATAATTCACTCTTGCTATGAAATAAAAAGGCAAATTTGATATGCACAATTATCACTATTTTATACTTCTTTTCATCAATTGTCACTGCTACTCCAAGTCCCCAAATTATTTTCTTCCCTTTCTTTCTCCCCATTTGTATATGTATAAATATGAAAGTTGAGAAAAGAGTACAATAAAAAAATAGAAGAATTCAACTTTTGTGGACTACATTTTAAGATCCAGGTAAAGAAGTTTCATTTCCAGGTTGGGTCTATCACAGAAATACATGCTTCTTAAAAATGCATTTATTTAACAAATATTGATTAATTGCCACTCTCTGTTAAAGCTATATTTGGTTTAATTAAATAGATCAACAATTAAGTAATGAATTTTCTCACCTGATGGAGTCTACAGTCTACCAATAGAAAATCGAAACAGAATTACAACAAATATTATCATTGCTAAAATGGGGCTCTGATCAAGTAGATAGAAAGGTCTTCAAAAAGTAGGTAAAGTTTGAAACATGATCAGGACCTACAGAGAGAGGAAGGAAAAAGTGATTGGGGAAGGAAAAGAGGAAGGAAAAAGTGATTGGGGAGATGTGTCTGTTCTAAAAGAAGAAACAGACTCTGTAAAGAAAAAAAGGCAAGAGAGAGTGTATCAGTTTGTGGGATCAACAAGGTAACATCTGAATAACTTAGACTTTTTCCTTTTATTACAAATTATAAAAAATTTTTAAATAAGCTATGTTTTCCCTTTAATCCATGCCACTGTATTAAAGTAACAGAGTGGTTTTTTTTTAAGGAAGTTTAACAGTTGATTTAGTACACTATGGAATTAAATGCTTTTCTTCTTTTTGGAGAAGTCCTATTCTTATTTTCTTAAGAAACTTCTGATTGATGTCTTTAGGAAGTTTAGTGTATCTACTGATAGGAAGGAAGAACTTCACTTCATGACATGCATGACATTGAAAACAACATATAAAGGGCTGTTATCAAGACACCTGCATTCTTTCATCATAGCCTCTTCCTCCCTTTGTCCATTGCTATCCCAAAGTAAATCTAGTTTAGAAAGCAGCCTGGAGCTAGAATAGAGTGAAGTTATAAACCTGAACAAAGAGAATATAGTTATGCACATACTTTTCTAAGAAACAGAGTGCCAATATATATATATTCTTTCGACCTCATGTAAAGGGTGCTAAAAAGTTAGTGTTCTAATAGACACATTATTATACTACCTAGAATTTTCTCACATCTCCCTAAAGAAACATCCATTCACAACCAAAGCAAAATCATTTATTACTTTATTCATTTACTGAATGAACAAAAATTTATTGAGTGTCTACCATGGGCTTGGCACTAATCTTCACTGCTAAAAACATATCAATAAACAAAGTATTCATAGATTCTGGTCATAGGAGATGGACATGTGACACTAAAAAAAAACCCATCTAGTTACGTATCGGTATTCATGAATGTTATAGTTTTATCAGCTTAGTTTTGTTTCTCTGAGGTCAGATTACCCAGCCCTTCTCATCTAATCTCATTTCCCTATAGTATCTGTTAGAGTAGATGCACCATTTCCATCACAAGCTTCAGATTCACAAGAGTGGAGTGATTCAAACAAATACCTAAGGAGAAAGAGTATCTTTTTTCCATTATCCTGTTCCAGATCTTGAAAAGATGAAATACTTCCCAACTTATTTTCTGTATCTATCATAAACTTAAACCAGGCATAAATGGTATACACACACAGAGAGAGAACAAAGAAATAACCAATGTTATTTATGAATATAGAGCCCAGGTCCTAAGAATATGAGCAAATCAAATCCAGAAACGTATTTAAAGAGCCAAGCATAATGAGCTAGTAGAACCTATTCTAAAAATATTAAATTGGTTGAACATTAGGACACTTGGTAGACTATTTTAATACATTACCAAGATAAAGGAGAAAAACTATATGTCTCATATGCTCCCAAAAACATTTCATGAAATTTAACAGCTACTTAAAAAAAAAAAAAAACTTTTGTAATCTAAAAATAGGGGATTTCTTAACGTGATTAAGGTTATAATTTTTAGAAATCCAAATATCAAAAAAATGCCTATAGATTTATTGCTCCTAATTTTCCTCTAAAAAGAGGATATTGTCTGTTACTTTTTAGCATGGAATTGGTAGTCCTATCCAACACAATGAGGAAACAGCACATATGAAAAAGAGGAGACAAAATGATTATTATCTACAAATAATAGTTTTCTATAGCTATATTATCTGCACTTTTAGCATGCATTAAAACCATTCAGTAAGGTGGCCAGATAAAAGATACCATAACAAAAGCAATAATTCCAAACAGTAAAACTAGCAGCTAACACGTGTTTAACACAATATAATAACAGGCAATTTTTAAAAATGTTTTCCAGGTATACAACATTTAATCCTCTGAGAAACTTCATGAAGTAGGTGTCATTAATAACTTCTAACATGATAGAAATACAGTCCTTTTCACAAAGAAAGAGGAGTGGGGAAAAGGATGCAAAGAAGAATAAAACTAAAAGGGAATGTATAACATTTATATGATAAATCCTCTAATCCTTTACTGAAGATTATAAAACAATCTTTGAATATGTGGACAAACATGACTAGAAAGACTCAATGTTGTAATTACTGCCAAATTAATCTGCAAGCAAAATGTAATGACAATTAAAAACCCAACAAAGGGGCTGCCCTGGTGGCGCAGTGGTTGAGAATCCGCCTGCCGATGCAGGGGACATGGGTTCGTGCCCCGGTCTGGGAAGATCCCACATGCCGCGGAGCGGCTAGGCCTGTGAGCCATGGCCGCTGAGCCTGCGAGTCCGGAGCCTGTGCTCCGCAACGGGAGAGGCCACAACAGTGAGAGGCCCGCGTGCCGCAAAAAATAAATAAATAAATAAACCAACAAAGATTGTTTAATTGAATGTGGACAGCCTGTTTTGGAAAAAGAAAATATGCAATAATAATTGAGAAATTTTAAGGTAAAATAGTAATAAAATATCTCTTATGAGCCAAATCATACCAAAAAATAATTAAATGCTACTTTATTAGAACTGGATTGATATGCTCATTAAGAGAATAGCTATTTGAGTATAGAAATTGAGTACATAGAAATTAATTTTATTATAAAGTTTTTAATATGTGCTATCATTAAATTGCATTGATACTATCAGAAAAAGTCGCTGAATAATAAGTAATATTTGTACCTCACATGCAGAAAAATGAATTATGAATATTAAAAGCCTTAACATGAAAAACTAGAAAAGGGTCAAATTGACATATATATGGGAATCTTCCAAATAATCTCGAGGAGGGTAAAGTCTTCCTAGGCAAAAAATGAATCCATAGACAAAGGGAAAATACATATAGAAAAAAATTATCCAGTGACTTTTCATAATTGAACTTTAAGTGTCGGCTATATTAGTCCCATGGGATTATTTACCAAAGTGAGTGCATATGTCGATTTATTAATAGCACAATAAGTATCTACATACAAATGGATCGTTTTTAATCAGAATGGAGGTACTCATCTCACCTGTAATTATAATGCAAGTTACTGAAGGAATTAAAGTTCTAGCAGAAGCAAATGTTTTTAAGATGGAATTACTTCTGGATACTTTTATGTGCTAATATGGAAATTCATCATGGAAGAGTAGTGGATTTTTTTAAGAAGAAGAAAATGCTATTCTAATCTCACAAAGTACATGTTTTCAAACAGCTAACAGATTTAAACTGCATTGAGGTGTACGAACATTTGCACATTATAGTGGGGTTAGGTAAAGAATCTAAAGGGAAATTTTTACAGAAAAAAACAACAACAACATTTGATTGCTAAGCTCTGGTTTTTTTCTGTTCTCAAAGCACTTTTTGCAATTCGTCATGGCACAAATAGCACAGGTAACATTCCCAGCCAGAGATCAGAAGCAATTTCTCTGCAATCACAAATCCTCCAAAACCTCTTCCAATGAAATTATTCAAATCCAGACATTTACTCTAATAACCAAATGATGAAGATATTGCAATAGTGGCTACAATACAAAACTTCCATTAATATGAAAAGTAGTTACTATGAAGAAGAGTGCTTTCTTGTTTGCTAATATTGTAATAAAATACTTTATACATTAAATTCAATTTACAGAAAAAGATAAAGTTTGATAACTTTTGTAGTGGAATTTGTAACTGGACATAATCCTCATCATAATAAAATTCACCTTTATGAACTAGTATTGTTCTATGTTACAATAAACATTTATGTATTAATATATTTATAAAATATGATTTTTTCTCTATGATAAGTGTGTGTGTGTAAATTGCAACTGAACAAGGTAAAGATGTTTATATCATCCCCAAGCAATTTAAAAACTCAGTTGACATCATTAATAGAATTGACCTATGACACTCATGCCTTTATTATTCTAAATCACTTTTAGAACAAGCTTTGAAAGATAATCTTTCACAAGGGTATCAAATTCTAAAGAAATGTTTTATTCAATATGTAATGTTAGTAATTAACTAAATTACATGGGCTTTTTTGGTAAAAGAAAAATGATGAATACTTCACCAATTTTCAAGGGTTTTCAAAGCATATGTGACACTAAATAATTGAATGGCTTTGCTAATTTTTCACAGCATGTATACTTATAATTGCAATTATCTTTTGAAGGTAATGATTCAGTATTTATTTTACTCTTCTAAATTATTCTTGAGGTGTTTATTGTTTCATAAGGTTTTAGTTTCCCGCTATGTTTATAATAGTTAAAACATGATAGCTAACAGTAATTACGACTTAGCTAGTCACACTCTTTGTCTCCTCTACAAATTTATGTCATCTTTCCACAGACACAAGAAATCTTTGAAGCTACTTTAGTTCTCCTCAAAAGTCATAAGTAGGCTAAAATTTTAGTTAGCTCTTTCTTAATCACTTGAAGTTGGCCAGTAGATACAAAAGCGTGGTCTTCAAAAACAGTCTTCCTTCTGTAACACAGCTGCTGCAACAGGAAGCCTGATTGAGTGCACATTCTGCAGAAATAATGAGTTTAAAAAGCTGAGCAAGGCAGATGTGAGAAAAATGTCGCTCATATTTTCTCGACTCCTTTCATTACCCTTTAGAAATAAATATTCCAAAATTAAAATTAAATTTTCAGGATTAAGATTGCTGTGTTGCCATAACATCTTATGGAAAAACCCGAATGAACTTTTCGACCAACCTAATATATGTATACGTGTGTGTATACACACACACATATCCATCTATCTATCATCTATCTATCTATATCAGACCCTATTGTCTCTGTTCCTCTAGAATACTCTAATAAAACTTCCAAGAAGAAATTTTATTCTAATAGTATACTTTGAGTTGTAATTTGCTCAGGGTGACACAAGGAGTAAGTATTGAAGCCAGGTTGGCACAAAGCCTGCAGTCTTTCCACTATAACACCCTGCCACCCACCACAGATCTCCCCTTTCCCTGCTCCTTTGTTCTTATGTGAAGCAGACTCTTCCCTCTCCGATATTTTCTGCAAAATTCTGATCACCTATGCTTTAGCCTTAATGATGTTATTCTAACAGGTTTATGATACATGTTTACATTTGGCTTTTTTCTTTTACCCACCTCCTTGGCTTTTTCTCAAAAGTTGAGCCAAGCCCATTAGAGTGCCCTCTCTTTATATTCATAAAGTCATGGTTAATTTTTTAAGAGTAAATATAATTGAATTTTTTTTCATGTTTGCTTTATATCAAGCATTTTCCTCTATGATTTCTACTACTCGAAGATTCTGAAATGGCTTTCTTACATTTCTGCCAATGCTATATTACAAAGAAAGTTATGTCCTGCATTAGATTGCTTTTGCTGCAAACTAATTATGACAAACTTAATGACAGAACAACACATACTTATTATTTCACAGTTTCTATAGGTCAGAAGTCCAGGCAACTGAATATTCTGATTCACGGTCTCATCAGGCTGCAACCCACGTGTCAGCTGGGCTGTGATCGTCTCTGAAGCCCTACTGGTGAAAGAGTCACTTCCACTCTTCTTGTGGCCATAGGACTCTGGTTCCCCTTGTTTTTTTCTGGTTGTCATCCAGTGGCCTCTCTCAGCTTTTGGAGGCTACCTGCAGTTCCTTGCCACATGGTCTTGTCCATATGCCCATGCACAATGTGGCAGCTTACTTCTGCAAAGCCAGCAGTGGAGGGCCATCTCTCTAGGGCATGCTGACAATACAAACATAGATAGATAGATAGATAGATAGATAGATAGATAGATCTTGTGTGTGTGTAGCAGTGGATCATATATATATATTTATTTATTTATTTATTTATTTATTTATTTATTTATTTATCTTGTAACATAATTATAAGATGGATATTCCATCACTTTTGCTGTATTCTAGTGGTTAGAAGGGTAGAGGATTATACAAGGGTTTAACTCATTGGGGATCACTTTAGGGCATATGTGTCACATGCCCTAACACTTTATTTGATGCTACTCCTGAACAAAGCATACCTTTATCACATTTTATTTACAGATGTAAGTATTAATGGTGATAAGATCACATTTCACATTAACAGATAAGCATGTAGGTACATAACTATTTTTTAATGTAGTAATCTGCGTCATAGTGTTCTATATAATTCCATTGGCCAGTTATGTCTTGGAATTTTTATCCTAAGAAAATGAATTCGTAAACCAGCATTTGAAAAATGAAGTATTTTTATTTGCATTATTTTATTAGCTAGGGTCAGAAAGCAAGCCACACTGGCTATGAGGTCCTCCAGACAGCGAGAAAAGCATGTGCTATCCTTTTTGTTCCTTCCATCTGGGTAAGCCATCCATTTTGAAAATAAAAGAGCAGAACTGACTTCATTTCAAAAGTTCAAGAAATATGCATTAATTGCCTACTATATGGCAGATACCTTGCTAGGGCACAGAGGGTAAGAAAGGAAGATAAATAAAATCATCCTCTGGCCTTGAGGAAGATTTAATATTTGTATATCAATTATAAATTGAAGTAAACATAAGGTGCCATGGGTGCACAGATAAAAGAAACCTAGCTAAATTCTAAACAGATAGTATAATAGGCTGAATAATAGCCCTCAAAGATATCAGGTCCTAATTAATTTCTGGAACCTGTAAATGTTAAGTTATATAAGAAAAGTTAACTGCAACTGTGATTAAGTTAAGAATCTTGAGATGTGGAGATTATCCTAGATTATCAGGGTGAGCCCTAAATGCAATCACAAGTACCTTTATAAGAAGGAGGTAGAGGGATATTTGACAGAAGAAGAGAAGATAATGGGACCACAGAAGCAGAAATTGAAGTAATGCATCCACAAGCCAAGGAAGGCTGGAAGCCACCAAAAACTGGAAGAAGCAAGGAATAGACTCTCCCCTAGTGACTCTGAGGGAGCAGGACCCAGTGGACACCTTGATTCCAACCCAGTGAAACTGATTTGGGACTTCTGACCTAAGTAGCTGTAAGAGGATACATGTATGTGGTTTTATGCCACAACATTTGTAGTAATTGCTTACAGAAGCCATAGGAAACTAGTAGAGAAGGTATTATAGACAGAGAAAGGCTTGAGCACAGTCAGGAAAGGAGGAAGCAGATGAGAGATACTGGACACTGAAAAACCTCTGCATTACTTGAGAGCAAAGAATGAGTGAAAACGGTGGGAGCTGAGGCTCATTTAAAAGACAAGAAGAAATCAGAGTGGCCTTATACACCATACTAAAGACATTATCCTGTAGGCATGAAGAGTTATCAAGAATTTTTAAGTAGGAGAGAAATGCTTTATTATTTATTTATTATTATGTATTATTTATTATTATTATCTATTATTTATACTCTACTCTGTAAAGTAATATAAAATACGGTTGGAGATAGTGCAATAAAGGAGGTAAAAGAAGCTGAAGAAGGAGAAGTAGGAACACCTCTTAAAAGGCTATCTTATATTTTCAAAGGTTCTGAGTTAGAGCAGCAATGAGATCAAAGGAAACTTGTTTTGAGAAATACGTAGCCAATAAAAATAAGAAAATCTGGTGAGGTAGTATGAGAAAGTCAGAGTAAACCTTAGATGAGTAGCAAATTCTGATTTAAATGATTAGGTTGAGAGTGGTGTCATTAACAGGGTTTTGTTGTTTAATTTCACTTTGAGAAGCAGATTGAAGGAACAGACGCTTTCATTTTTAGACATGTTAAGTTGAAGGTACCCTCGGGGCTGTGCAGTAGTGAGTTGGCTGTACAAGTCTAATGCTAGTGAGAGAGGACGCAGAGCTGGTAGAACATGCAGTTCGTCTTATCAATAAATTTTCAGTTCAGAGTTCAGATTTTGTTTGTTTGTTTGTTTGTTTCCGGACAGGGATTTCAAATTGATGTATGAAAGATTTTTGGAAAAAACACCCACTTTGATCTCTGGAGAAGAGAAAAAGATGTTCATATAGACTTTTTCACATTTGGTTTTTTTAGATGGTTTCTTAAACCAAAGTGCCCTAGATATTTTGGAAATTCTAAAAAACATATTAAGTAATATACTTCTGCTTATTTTAACAACCCATTAAATAGGCATTATAGATAGTAGTCTTCCCCGTTTATATGCATGCATGCTGAGTCTCAGAGGGGATTTTAAGTATGCAACCCAGAGAAACACTCTTAGTAAGTAGAAGTTAGAATTTAAGCTACAGTTTCTTTGATACATAATCCCAGTGTTCTTTCTACTCCACCCTACTGTCTCTTGGCTTTAAGATATTTTTTCTCAAATCTAAATGATTCTTCTTCTTAACATTTGTTGAAGCTGATTTTTTATCAGCTTTTTAGTACTATGTAACAAAACCAAAAATGTGACAGAAATCAATTTTAGAAACAAATTATAGTCCCTTAATATATAGCATAGCACTTACCACATAGCAGTTCTTACAACTGTCATTCACTCATTGTTGTCTGAAAATCTGAGTGTTCACAATCAAACCAAGGTTAATTGCTGAATTTGTATTTTAATAGATGAGATGTATATAGCCAAGTTATTATTCTAACTTCCGTTCCAGAGAGATCCTTTGTTTCTGATAGACATTATCTATTTATCTAAGCAAATATTTGTGCTCTGTCACTCTTATAATTAAGTTCTTCCCAAAGGAACTCCAGCTGAGAACAGAAACCTTCCCATGAGAATCTAAAACAGAATTTCCTTTTGCAAATCCGTGTAATCTCGTGGTCCTTATTCTTAGACTTGTTTTCCTTATTCAATGATGACATTATTTAGCTATGTTCCATACAAGTTGCAAACAGAACTGTATTTTGTTATAGGAATCTTTGAAAATAAAATCACAAAAAGTATATTTGATCAAGAAAGAACACTGACAGTTGCCTTCCTCAAGAAAATGGTTTTTACATGTTACCAGTGCCTTGTTTAGTTTTCTGCCCTATATGTACACATTTTTAAAAAACATTTCTACCACTAGCCTGGTTCCTAAGAGCTTGGATTTGTTCTCACTCTTCGTTGTCTACCTGATTTAAAATTGTCATAGTGACTATTTGGGGAATTTGAGTTGGGCAGTAGATCTCCACTGGACTTTAGGCCTGGACAAGCCAGCTGCTTCTCAGGGACTTGTCTCTGTGGCTGGGATTCACATACCCACCTCCATCTCAACCAAGCATAGCCCTCAGTCTGGGGTGTTCTATACCTTAGTGATCATTGATAACAAGTAAGCTTTAATATTTCAGTCAAGTCCTGCTGAATGAACAGAATTAATATAGAGAAACAAAAGATGTTCAAAGATGTTCAGGACACCATTAATGGTAATAACCCTGGGGCTAATCAGTGGTAATGAAAATGAATGAGAAATATTTGTGAAAATGTGTTTGCAGAAACAGAATGGCTTAAGGATGATAAAAAGTTTTCCAGTCTGTAATATGGGGATACTAACTGCCTTATTAACAGGAGTGGGGAAATCGAGAAGAAAGGAACATTTAAATTCAAGATATATTCTATTTGAGAGTAAGCTGATTATTTCAATAGCTATTAAATTTATTAATTAAGAAATATATTTCATAAGATCTCAGCGATATTACTCAGTTTTAGAAAAGGGAAAGCAGGAGTGTCTGGATGTGAATATGAACTAGTTTTTTAGATAGTTCCTATGAAGAGATGTTTTATTTTTTAAAGATATATTTATTCTAAAACTTTCAGATATTTAACTATTCCACTTATAGTGCATATATACCTCTTATTTAGTAGCCCTCAAAGTCTTTTCCCAACAGGTTAGGTTCTGGTAAAATAGTTTTCTCCAGAGGGCAGGCCTTGTTAAGAAGAACAGAATGATCTGGCATATTTCAAAATGGTTCCTTGTCCTCTCCTCTTGCCAGAGGGCTATTTTTTTCCCTCGGGTACACACTGTAAGAATCTGATAGAGCTCCTGAGAGTAAAACTCACAAAAACATAGGGGCTTCCCTACAACTGGGTTCCCCTGGAGATTTTTACTGTCACACTTGTCTACACTGAGCCCCCAGCAATTCATTAGTTACAGTTCAGATTTTTCTATCACGGCACTGGTTCCCACAGAGATTTCTGCTTGTGGGTTTCTGTTCTGGTAAGTAGTGATTCTCTGTACTTGACTGTCTGTCTCTTTAATTTTGGTGCATTGGTTTGCACTGTGACCTCATTTTTCTGATGGATCTAAGAAAAGTTGTTGATATTTTAGTTTGTTCAGCCTGTTACTTGTTGTTAGGAGTGAGTGGTGACTTCTAATCTTCTTATGTACCTATGAGACCCCTATATTTCCTTTTTAGGGAAAAAACATTGGTAACAGAAATCTATATAGTATGCTGGTTGAAATGGACAGGGCAATTATTATTATACTATTTTACAGTTGCTAAGAAGATTCTGGGAGGGATTAAATAATTACCCCATGATTACACATCAAAAATCAGCAAATGTATGCTTTCAACAAGCTTTGGCATTAATATTACACTTTAGAATTTCTTAGAAAAGGGAAAGCACATTTACAGAATTTCCAACATTTCTTAAGTTGGAATACATATTTTTCAGATAGCTGCCATCTTGTAAGTCACCAGTCAAGAACTCAAATGCATTAAAGTATTAGGCAGGTAAAACAAATGTGTGAAATGACATGAAATGGACTGAGATAAAGCAAAGGAGGTTCTGCACATGATGGTTAACTGAGGAGTGAATGCCTACCCCCATTTAAAGGTGTTCAAGCACAAATTTAGGGGAAAAAACAAGCTAAAAATTCTCTGGCTGGGCTTGTGCCCTAAGTCACAGTTTTTAAAAACCTCTTTAAGTAATCAAATTTTCTTTTCTTGATGAATTTTTAAAATGATATGACATAATTAGTTTATGAGTTTCAATCACTTTGAATGCACCCAAACATAAGAAATCAAGATTTATGCCCTCAAACTACTCTATTGGTTCAAATCCAGGACTAAAATATCTCACAGAACAGAGAAAACCAAAAAAGAAAATGAATGCATTACCAAAAATAAAGTTGAAGATAAATTATAAGACAAGTTAAAAATAAAACATATGGGAACCAAACAAATATACTTATCATGAAGGGAATCTGCTTATGGGACTAATACCCATTTTAAATATTTTGTAGCCAAAAATATAATATGAACTTCTGCAAACCCTACATCATTTAAACCTCACAATAATGATATCAGTAATAGAGTTCTTTTTCTTAATCCTTAAAATCACATGGTATTACTATCATCAGTTTTTACAGTCCAAGTGACTTTTTTTAGATTTATCTTCATCATACAAATGCCTATTATATTTCAGATCTTCCCTATAGAATAATTTCCTTCTCCTGAAATTATATCCTTGCAAGCTCCTTTAGTAACAATCTATTGGAAGTAAGCTGTATGCTTATTTTGTCTGAAATTGTCTCTACTTATCTCTTGTTCTTGAGAGAAAATTTCTTTGAATATATTGGTTGGTATGTATTTGGCCTCTGAAGTGATCATACCATTTTATTCTGCCTTTCATTGTTGCTATTGCTACTGTCAGACTTTGAAGGTAATCTCTATTTGCATTCTGGCTTTTTTTCCTCTAGGATCTTTATCTTGCACTTGCTATTCTTCAATTTTATGATAATGTGTTTATGTCTGTATTTTGGGTAACCTGTTTTGTTTGGCATTTCTGTGTTTTTATTCAATTATATAAAGTACTCAGCTAATATTTATTTAATTACAGCCTCTCAACTTTTTATTTTATTCTCTGGAACTCAACTGGATATGTGTTAACATTCTCTTTAGATGTACTATGACATTTAACCTCTGTTTCATGTATTTCTCTTTTAAAATTTTCAGACCATACAGTATTCTATGTAGCTCCTTCAGATCTATATTGCAGTTCACTAATTTTCTCTTCAGCTTCTATTTATCCAACTCATTAAAATATATGTGATATTAAGAATGGATGATTTATGACATGTTAGTAAAGATACTACTTATAGGATTTAGGGAAAACAACAAGGAATGGTGCAGTATCTTACGGGGAAAAAAATCTGGGAAGAGTTACTATACCTAAGCCTGAAGGCATAAGAGAAGACAGCAGTCTTAAGAAGCTGTAAAGAAAGCTGCTTGGACAGCACAACTTAACAAGATTTCCGATCTTTGTAGAATGATATAGCCAAGCAAAGCAACCAGCAGAAAGCGATACTGGAGGATAATACTTCAGCCTCATTCTTCTGCCACCTTCCAGTTTACTATAATTTACTACAATGGGCCCCATTGGTGTAACCCAACCAAAAGCCAGAGGGCAAGAAAGCAAGCCAATACAATTCATTCTAGTCAGTATCTCAAGGCACAGAACAAAGCAGAAGAAAATGGAGGAGCAAAGAGAAAACATCCAGCACAATGGGACATGTTATTATTACCTTAGTCTATGTAGTATTTTTGATTAAAGCTCTATATATGATCACTTTTTAAATTGTTCTTTTCAAAGGAACAAAAAAAGAAAAAGCAAGTGCTGCCATTGTATTGTTCCTTCCATTCAATTCAGAATGTTCCTTCAGAAATGTTTTAGTCATTCAACACAGAGAGCTGACATAGTCCTAAGTGTCACTCACCATTGAGGTCAAGAGGTTCATTAAAGTACTGGGGTAAAGTATATATTAGATTTATTCATTAAGGCATTCAGTTTTGGAATGAATGTGGCAAAATTTTCTTTTGCAGAAAGATAAAAGTCTAGTTCTCACCTGTTACATCTTTATTTTTTATTTATCCCTTCAGTTGCAATTATCATCATTTTTATCATCATCAAAACCTCTGTGTGTGACTGAATTTAAAGTTAAGGAAAGCATTTCAATATTCTTTCATGTAAGATCACCTAGAATAATGCCAGACAAAAAATTAGGATAATTAATTTTATTCTCTGACTTAAATTCTAGTTTGTCACAATACACTAGTTTAAAAGTGTAATCCTTAAATATTCTCAGTGCATCTTCAAAAAACCTAAAATCTGGACTCATGAAATTAATTGCTCTTTCCTTCTTAACCCTGATCCAAATAAGTAATCTAAATATATCTGTGAAAAGATAATTATGCCAGTTAGATTTAGTTGATCTAAAAACCTAGAGCCCAGTAAATTACTCTTTATATATTGCTAATTCAAATGTTTTGTAATGTTTAGAGTTTAATTTATATTGAGTATTTTAACTTAATTTTTGTACGAATACAGGACTAAAAGTCTATGGTTTTTAATAGGAGACTCTCTCTTTAATTCCAATTCCAGCTTAGTAGGAGAGCCAAAGATCATGAGTAAATTCCAGAATCCATTGTTTCAAAGACTTATTATAAACATATCTAATACTTATTCACACCTTACCCTTTTTCCTGCCTGTTTCATATTAGTTCTCACACTTCCTCTTTTCTGCAAACCACTGACTTTTTTTAAACATTTCTGCTTTTGGCCTTGGCTCTGATATGTGTAATTTCTGATCCAGTTTTTGCCTTCTGGCTTATAGTTTGTCTTTATCCAAAGCATGAGCGTATTTGAGCCAAATTCCCAACTAATTCACATATCAGATTTGGCCTTTGGCAAGTCTCATGAGTTCTTCTTAGTGTGGCTTCTGTGAATACAGACCACCATGTTTAGAACCAAAATCTCTCCCAGCTTTAAGTCTAACAGATTCAGATTTTTAACGTTATCAGGTCCTCTATTTTGTAGATTGACAAGACTTGGAAAACAAATAAAAACCGTTAACGTCATTTCAAATCGGCAAGTTGACTATTCTACAGAAAGTATCTGATCTGTGGGTGAAAATTTCCTGTTAAGTAGTTTACAGAAAATATTCTGATAAAGTTGACCTATTCTACAGCAGGGCAATCTCAAGAGTATGCTGTTTTTCATAAAATGACCCCTGAGATAATAGAAGATCCAAAAAAAATGTGTAGAGGTTAAGAACATATATATGTGTGTGTATATATATATATATGTATATATATATATATGTATAACTGAATCACTTTGCTGTAGAGCAGTAATTAACACAACACTGTAATTCAACTATACTTCAATAAAAAATAAATTTAAAAAGGAATCAAAAGTAAAGAAAAATCCTATATATACTATATCCCTTGAAGTTTTTATCACATGACTATGAAATATAAGCTAGAAATCAATAAACTCTCTTCTACAAAAAAAAAAACTGTAGAGGTTAAAACGTTAAACTGAATTCTCAGCATCCATCAATTATAACTATATAAATTTGGAAAATTTTCTTAACCTTTTTTTGTATCAGGTTTTTCATGTATAAAATGGGCATAATAAGAGTGATTCTGTCAAGAGGCTGATGGAGGAATAAGTTAATGTATAGAAGTAAGCACTCAACAAGTGCCACCTCATTATGATTTCACAGTTCCTTTTGAATTTAGGAGCCTTATGATTCTCCAAGTCTCTAGTTTCCTATGACAGGCTGAGAGATTTTCCTGTTCTTCTATTCTTCTAGCAAAGGGGAAAAACATATTGTATCAAAAGACACAATAACAAACAAACAGATATTTACTCTGAGTTCTGGATTCTGAGTGTTTCTATAGGGTCTACTATGTCTATTTAAAATGGCAGAAGACATGGATGACACATCTATATGATCTATCCCAGATGACAGTATAATAAGTGCAACTTTTGTTGGCTTTTGGGGTAAAAGCCCTATAAACTTCTATGCAATACATTTACAACCTCAAGCCAAAATTATACCTGGAAAAATGATTTTCTCTTAAGTAGGGATCCAAACACTTTAGTGCATCTAAACTCCTGGAAAAAATTGTTAAAATGCAGTTCCCAGGGCTACAACCCAACCTACTCAATAGGAATTTCTGCAGAGTCTGGCCTCAAGAAAATGCATTTTACACCCGGGTTGGGACACACAATTTTAAGAACACTAGCCTGCTGTGGCCCTCTTTGCCTGGCAAAGCAATAAAGCTATTCTTTTCTACTTCATCCTCCCCCACACACACAAAAATGCATTTTAACATGTACCCTAGGTAATCTTGAAGCAGATGTTAAGTGGCTCCAATGTAACTGGAAAACACTTCTCAAGGTGCTGTAACTAATGGCCCAAGTAAATGAGATGCCTATGGAGACCTAATAAGAGTACTTATTTAATTAACCCATTTGTAAACAGAGATTGGTCCACCATTCACACGTGCTTGCTTTCCAGTTCCCAAAGTAATGCCTGCCCAAGTATATTCTATGGCCATTACCCTAGAAGATGATGCATCTGGTTGGTGGAGTGGGATGTTCCTCAGTTGTATTTTATACAGTGAGCATGGGAAAGATGGAATGATGGGCCATTTTGCATATTTGGAGTGTCTGAGGAATTGAGAACTCATACTATTTAATGTAGGAAATCAAGGAGGAGAGTTTATATTAGATGATATACAAATAGACATAGGGTAGATCATGGAATAATTTGTAGGTTAAAGTAATGATTTTGAATTGTATTTTGAGAACTAGGGGAAGTCTTTATAGATGACCAGTTTTGCCTGTGTGTAGGGAATGAGTTATAGAGGCAAGAGTGGAAGCAGAAAGATTAGATAAAAGGTCAACCCAGCAGTCTAGGCAGGAAAGAACAACAGCTTGATTAAAATGAAGCAAGAAGGGTTTCCCTGGTGGTGCAGTGGTTGAGAGTCCACCTGCCGATGCAGGGGACACGGGTTTGTGCCCCGGTCCGGGAGGATCCCACATGCCGCGGAGTGTCTGGGCCCGTGAGCCATGGCCGCTGAGCCTGCGCGTCCGGAGCCTGTGCTCCGCAACGGGAGAGGCCACAACAGTGAGAGGCCTGTGCACCGCAAAAAAAAATAAATAAATAAAATAAAATAAAATAAAATGAAGCAAGAAAAATGGAGAGAAGAGATTAGATTCAAGATGTATGAAGATAGAATAAACAAAAATCGGAAATAAATTGAAAATAAAGAAAAATGTAAAGGAAGAAATCAATATTCTTCAAGAACTTTGGATTGGGGAAAATAGGATTTATGGTACCATTTCCTGAGATTAAAGAAAAAAAGAGTTGGCAGGATCTGGGAACAAATTGGAAGACGTGAAGAATCAAGAACTTCATTTTGAACCTCTTGAAATTTAGGATATTAGATCTGAGTCAGCTTCTCAGAGAAGATTCTGGATAAAGATGTATTTTTGTAATCATCAGCATAAAAATGGAGGTCGACATAAAAGGAAACATTTCTGCCAATCTATAGAAATTTAAATTGCCTGAGAAACAATTATTGTCATGTATCCAGTTCATGTATTATAGTTTCTTGTAAAACTGCATTTGAAAGGAGAGTTTTCTCTCTAAGAATGCTATTTGCATTGAATCAGAAGCATCAACTTAACCTGGGAGCATATTAGGAATATAGAATTGCAGGTCTCACTCCTGGCTTACTGAATCAGTATCTACATTTTAACAAAATTCCTAGGTGGTTCATATGCACATTAAAGTACAAGATGGTACCACTTTAGCTTATGGAATGGTGGGAAAGAGGGAAAAGAGTTAAGGAAAGGCAGTATACTGCTATACATGGGAATCTGGGGCCACTGACCTGGCCTCCAGTGCTTTGAAATTTCTCTTTTTTTTCAAATTTATTTATTTTATTTATTTATTTTTGGTTGCTTGGGTCTTTGTTGCTGCGCGCGGGCTTTCTCTAGTTGCGGTGAGCGGGGGTTACTCTTCGTTGCAGTGCACAGGCTTCTCATTGTAGTGGCTTCTCCTGTTGCAGAGCATGGGCTCTAGGTGCACAGGTTTCAATAGTCGTGGCACACGGGCTTCAGTAGTTGTGGTTCACGGGCTCTAGACCACAGGCTCAGTAGTTGTGGTGCATGGGCTTAGTTGCTCTGCGGCATGTGGGATTTTCCAGACCAGGGCTTGAACCCGTGTCCCCTGCATTGGCAGGTGGATTCTTAACCACTGTGCCACCAGGGAAGCCCTGAAATATCTCTTTACTATGCATTTGTGTGCTGCTACCGCTGCTACGAGGATTATACAAAAGAATTCACCAACCTGTACAACAAGAACAGTGTATAGTTTCCACTGAGGTCAAGAATAATAATTAATTCTTCTGTGTATGCTCAGTACTTATCTTGGATATATATGTAAATGTCAGTATATAATATCTCCAGGGAAATGTGGAATGAATGAAGGCAAGTTACCAAATTCAGAGCAATTTTCCCCCTAGAATCATAGAATGTTTAACTAAGGGAATCTCAGAGGTCATTTAGCTCAGCCCATTTAGCTAACAGGCATTTTAAAGGAGGCTCTTTGAAGAATTTTCTCAGTTTATTATTTGATCTTATACATTTATATCACTTTAATTCCAGACCATTTGTTTTTCCTTAATTACTATTTTGAAATTTTATGTTTGATGAAGTCTATATAAATCAATATGTTTCAACACTGTTGTATCACTCTAAATTACTTTTATTATTGTTCTTTCTCTAAATTACTTTTATTATTGTTCTTTAATATTATAATGTAATTTTAACTTTACAATATTTGTGTCATTTTAATTAAAAATTCTTCTTTTGAAACTAAAAGCTACACTTTAAGGCTAAATAACCACTGTGTGTGTATATGAATAGTTAATATAAATACATCAAAATGAGTTACAGACTAATTAAATTAGTTTAAGAACATTTATAGATTTATAAAAGCTTTTACTCATAAATAAATACTGTAGTTATCCCCACAAGCCCAAATGTACCAATCAAAAATTTGGCTTGGGTATTAAGATTGATAGCACACATCAAGAGGTTCTGAAAAGGTTTATTACTCATATAATGAGGCTTTCTTGGATAGCAGTGCAGGCTCCCAAGCAGATCCAAAATGACTAAGGAGCAGGGAATGGGGCTGGGTTGAGGGTGCCAGTGCACATGGCCAATGCCTGAAGTGTTCAAACTTCCTGCTGGCACCAAATGAGGAAGTACCTGGGCTGTTTTATCAGCTTGTGTGCATATGTGGTAGAGGGGGCAAGGGGAGTTGTGTGATGTGAAATCTATCAGCAGTCAAACATTAAAAATTCAGTCAGTCTTATTATAATAAGAAATAAACATTTTAATTTTAAATATTTAGCTACATTGGTAAAACTTAAAGAAAGAATAATTTCTGAGACATCTTTAAAATATACATCATGTATTTCCCAATAATTAAACTAACTGCAATCAATAGCTACTAAGGGACTGCAAAAAATTTTCAATATGGAGATAAATTTAATAATTTCTTTGATAACTCAAATTTTTCACCGTTCTTTTTTTTCCATGTTGCAATGTTTCTCACAGTTCAAGATGTTTCCCACAGTTAGAAGGTTTATAATTTAAAACAAGAACATGAAATTATTTTATATTGGTTTAAACAGTTTGATTTATATTGATTACTTTAAATATTTTCCATCTTTAAAAAAAAAACTTTATCCTTTTAACTAACCATCTTATTTACAGATATGATGGTTACAAATCCACACACAAAAAAGTGTATTCTAAAATTCATAAGATTTTATCATAATTTAAAAACATGTTACATGACTTGACTTTCTAATATTGACTCTTATCCTCTGAAGAAACCCTTACTGTATTAGCAGAAGGTTATCCTAAAACATCAGCATTTCTACCATAATGAGAGAACAGAGGCTGAAAATTTCTGAGCCTACTCATGACTTAACTGTTTCTACTTTTAGAGCAGGACTGACCTTTCTCAAGCACAGGATTTGAAGGGACATTCATACAACTTTTGGGGACTTCAAATCAAAAAGTTAGGAAATTTCACCCCTGAGTTTAATATGATTGATGTCCATACACTTCAAATTTTAGAGCTTTGGTGAATGGCTATGATGAAAATCAATGTTATTTTGACAATTTGGTGGTAAAAAAAAAAGCTCTAAGGAATGTTCTTTTTTAAAAATATCACAAAATGTCTATTATGGGAATATGAGACTGGTTAAGCAAATGCTAGTTAACTAGAAATTATCATTCCTATTATATATTCATTTTGTGTATGTGTGTCCTCTTTTCCTTTGCTGAGATATAAAAATGTACGTGAAAGAACAGTGATTTATATATGTAAACTGACATATGTTGAAAGAACATAATGAAGCTGGAATATGCATTTCTTCTTTTAAAAATAGCAAGAATATTTCTTTTGTTGAAATTTTAGTACCCATCAAGCCCAGTTCAAAATTTACTTTGTCATTCATATTTACCCTGGTCTACCCAGATATATTTAATCTCCCTTCTACTTAAAGATTTAAAGAACAACGACAAGAAACAACCAAGCTCATAGATACAGAGAACAGACTGGTGGTTTCCAGAGGCAGGGGATGGAGCATGAGCAAATGAGTTAAGGGGGGGTTAAAGGGACAAACTTCCAGTTATAAATTAAATAAATCATGGGGATGTATTGTACTTTTGAAAGACAGTAAGGGAGTAGATTTAAAAAATCTTCACCACAAGCAAAAAAATTTATGTATGGGGACGATATTATTAGACTTATTGTAGTGATCATTTCACAATATATATGAATATTGAATCATTATATTGTACACTTGAAACTAATATAATATTATACATCATTTATACCTCAAAAAAAGACTTGTGTTTATCCTTCATTTAGTCACATTCTGCCTTGACTATTGCTTTGAATTTATTTACCTCTACTGAAGCTTCTACTACAAAAATCCAGTCTTACATTAATATGATTCAAAGAAATATATATATGTGTATATATGTATATACATACATACACACACACACACACACACACACATATATATACAATCTTTGCAAGATTGAAAGATAGATGAGAAAGTAATCTTGAGGAGAAGCATATGAATAGCATATGACTAGACCTCTGGGACTGTGCACAGTATATAAGGATATTTGTGTCCCATTTGTGCTGACCAGAGAGCACCCATGAAGAGGAGACTTTTAATAATTAAGTAACATGACCCATCCTATGAAATTCTGTCAGGTGCCATTCTGTGTACTTATAAAGCATCCATGACAGCAGGAAGAAAGGCTATGCATGGCCTCAAATTCATAATATCCCTCACCAAGGCTCATCTTCCAACTACCACTATTAAGGATCCTGTTGACAACAGCAAAAACAAATTCCAAGTCTTTGATCTGGCATAATTCCCTGGGAGTACCAGACGTGGTGGCAGGTTGTTTCCACTATCTCCTTGCATCATCGAAGGAGTAATGATTTACCGTCAGATGAAGAGATTCGTATACCAGATTAATACACAGATTTGTTTTTCCAGTCCAAAACTTTTCTGTCAGCACCACCATTCATGCTTTATCCAAAATTTTGACATTCCACACATCATCATGGGATTTAGTTTGTGGCAAAGGAATGGTGGAATAACCTACTGGAGGCTCAATACAAAATCACCTGGGATACATAAACTACACATTTAGGATGCTATTCTTTAAGATGTGGTATATTCCTCCAAGGAGAGGCCACATATAGTGCCATCAACTCTAGAGCCCTTTACCCAGTAACAAAGGAACAGGAAAGAAAATGTCCCCTGTCACTGACAACCACAAATCACATTCCCATACCTGTAAAGTTGATCAGTTGGTTGGGAGGTTTAGTGCTTAAGAGAAAAATGTTTCCCCTAGGACACAGTCAAGGTCCTATTAAATTGGAAGCTGAAACAGGCCCTGGCCATCTTAGGCTCCCCATGCAGATTCAGTCAGGCAAAATAACGGAGCATTGTATTGGCTGATGTGTGACTGATTCTAAATCCTCAGGGCAAACTGAGCCACTGTTATTCAATGAGGATAAGGAGAATATATTGAAACCAGAAGTTATTACTGATGCACTGACTAGTATTGCTTTTATGAGAATGCTAGTACATTGGAAATTTTTACATGACAACTTGATAAGGACATAACCACCAAGGATTCGATCTATGTAAATATGCAGGTTTCGGTCACCTCATGGAAGAGGAATCTTATCTAGCTGAGATACTGATAAAAGGTAACCCTCAATCACAAGCACTGAGTATAATTATTTTGCTATTACTCATTACAATCTTGATCAGCCAAAAAAATGTTTTGATTCACAGTCTTTTTTTTTCATGTATTTTAGCGGCAGTAAAATATTTTGCCTTTGGAAGATTAGACATATAATTACTTAGATAGCCATCTAATTATTTGAATTTTTTACCTTTGACTCTTAACCCATTTGAAATTTGATGCATAGCTTGAGGTATTTATATGTTTCTACCTTAAAAATTAATAACCTTACCAACTGAATGATTTTAAATTTATTTAATTATAATATATAATGAATGATTTCTCAGATGGGTGAAGTATAATCTTTATTATTTACGAAATTATTTTGTATGAGGAAAAACAAATACATATTATTTCAACTGTTGGTGACAGAATTTCTTGTAGTATAGAACCTTCTTTGGGGAGGAGCATATGTTGGATAAATTAGTTAAATGATGTAGAAATTTTTCTGATTAAAAGTTAGAACTGGCGAACATTTTATCACAATCAGTACAAACCTTTCTCACTTCGTTTTTCCTTCCTCCACTTGCACGTGTCCCAGGCAAATCTACCATTTCTCTTGTTCATTCTATTCCTTCATGTTGCTCATTAAAATGTTACATTTTATACCCAGTATTGTTCGCAATCTACAAGGTTTTTATCATTTAGATAAAAGCAATCTACTTCATGCACAGCTGGTTTCTGGTGTGATCTAACAGCTTTAGTGGTATGTCTCAGACACCTAATGCCACACAGAGCATCACTGAGCTTTTCCCATAAGTAAATTATATTACTTGTAGATGAACTTGTTTTATAACATGTAACTAGAAAGAGTTTCAGCTCATTTAATGAAATGTCTAACATCAAATTTCATTGAAAATGTGCCTGCAATCACTATTTTCCATTGCATATATATCCCTGATTTATTTGGTTTTTATCACATATTTCTAAAACATAACTTTGTATATGAATACTGGTTTTAAACATTAATACCACATTTTATGCCTTTATTTTAGTGATTTCTTTTTATTTTTGATTGCAACGTACTACTTGAAATTTGTAATTAAAGAAGTTTAATTGAATTGTATTTTGTGTTTGGTTTGCATGGTTATTTTATTGTTATTAATATATGTCATATCACTTAAAGTCCATGAACCTACATTTTTGAAAATTAGCTAATTGGCTTTCATTTCACATCCTTGCATCATTTTCAAGAGATCAAAATTTTGTTGTCTTGCTTTAGATCATATTTAAGTTTTAAATTGGAAATTTCAAGTTGAATGCTGTAACTAATTAAATGTTTGCATCCTTTTATATGTGAGTGAAATACTTTTCATTTTAATCTTATAAAGTATTTTGGGGAAAATACATAGGCAAAGAGGAGCAATAAAATCAAGTAATGGCTCTACTGAAAGTTTAACATGATTATCTCCATCTTTCATTTTAGAAATTGAGTTTTGGTGAAAAATAATCATGTTTACTATATCCATTACTTTGTATTATCTTAGTCTAATAAAATAGCAAGCAGAAGCATGGAGTGAATGGGAACTAGTAGGAGAGAAACATTTGGCAGGTAAAATGAAATGAAACCACTGAAAGAGCACTTATTTTTAATTGATTAAGAACTGAGAACCTGACATTGCTGGGGGGGGGGAACATCTACAGAAAAAAATTTTAAATTGATCTTTATTGGAGTATAATTGCTTCACAATACTGTGTTAGTTTCTATTGCACAACAAAGCGAATCAGCCATATGCATACATATGTCCCCATATCCCCTCACTCTTGAGCCTCCCTCCCATCCTCCCTATCCCACCCCTCTAAGTCATCTCAAAGCACCAAGCCGATCTCCCTGTGCTATGCGGCTGCTTCTCACCAGCCAACTATTTTACATTCCGTAGTGAATATATGTCGATGCTATTCTTACTTTGCTCCAGCTTCAACTTCCCACCCCACGTCCTCAAGTCTATTCTCTCTGTGTACATCTTTATTCCTGCCCTGCAACTAGGTTCATCAGTACCTTTTTTTTTTTTAGATTCCATATATATGCATTAGCATATGATATTTGTTTTTCTCTTTCTGACTTACTTCACTCTGTATGACAGACTCTAGGTCCATCCACCTCCTTACAAGTAACTCAATTTCGTTTCTTTATATGGATGAGTAATATTCCATTGTATATATGTGCCACATCTTCTTTATCCATTCATCTGTCGATGGACACTTAGGTTGCTTCGATGTCCTGGCTATTGTAAATAGAGCTGCAATGAACATTGTGGTACATGACACTTTTTGAATTTTGGTTTTCTCAGGGTATATGCCCAGTAGTAGGATTGCTGGGTCATATGGTAGCTCTATTTTCAGTTTCTTAAGGAACCTCCATACTGTTTTCCATAGTGCTTTTATCAATTTACATTCCTACCAACAGTGCAGGAGGGTTCCATTTTCAACACACCCTTTCAAGCATTTATTGTTTCTAGATTTTTTGATAATGGCCATTCTGACTGGTGTGAGTTGATACCTCATTGTAGTTTTGATTTGCATTTCTCTAATAATTAGTGATGTTAAGCATCTTTTCATGTGCCTCTTGGCCATCTGTATGTCTTCCTTGTTGAAATGTCTATTTAGGTCTTCTGCCCATTTTTTTTTAACATCTTTATTGGGGTACAATTGCTTTACAATGGTGTCTTAGTTTCTGCTTTATAACAAAGTGAATCAGCTATACATATACATATATGCCCACATCTCCTCCCTCTTGCGTCTCCCTCCCATTTCCGCCCATTTTTTACTGGATTGTTTTTTGATATTGAGCTCCAGGAGCTGTTTGTATATTTTGAAGATTAATCCTTTGGCTGTTGTTTCATTTGCAAATATTTTCTCCCATTCTCAGGGTTGCCTTTTTGTCTTGATTATGGTTTCCTTTGGTGTGCAAAAGCTTTTAAGTTTAATTAACTCCTATTTGTTTATTTTTGTTCTTATTTCCATTATTCTAGGAGATGGGTCAAAAAAGATCTTATCGTGGTTTATGTCAAAGAGTGTTGTTTGCTATGTTTTCCTCTAAGAGTTTTATAGTGTCTGGCCTTACATTTAAGGCTTTAATCCATTTGGGGCTTTTTTTTTTTATCATGTTAGGTAGTGTTCTAATTTCATTCTTTTACATGTAGCTGTCCAGTTTTCCCAACACCACTTATTGAAGAGGCTGCCTTTTCTCCATTGTATGTTCTTACCTCCTTTGTCGTAAATTAGGTGCCTATATGTGTGTAGGTTTATCTCAGGGGCATTCTATCTTGTACCACTTACCTATATTTCTGTTTTTATGCCAGTACCATACCGCCTTGATTACTGTAGCTTTGTGGTAGAGTTTGAAGTCAGGGAGGCTGATTTCTCCAACTATGTTTTCCTTTCTCAAGATTGCTCTGGCAATTCAGGGTCTTTTGTCTTTCCGTATGTATTGTAAAATTTTTTGTTCTAATTCTGTGAAGAATGCCATTGGTAGTTTGATAGGGATTGCATTGAATCTGTATATTGCTTTGGGTAGCATAGTCATTTTCACAATGTTGATTCTTCCAATCCAAAAACATGGTATATTTCTCCATCTGTTTATGTCATCTTTTATTTCTTCCATCAGTGTTTTATAGTTTTCTGAGTAGAAGTCTTTCACCTCCTTAGGCAGGTTTATTCCTAGGTATTTTATTCTTTTTGTTGCAATGGTAAATGTGAGTGTTTCCTTAATTTCCCTTTCTGATTTTTCATTGTTGGTGTATAGGAATGCCAAAGATTTCTGTGCATTAATTTTGTAACCTGCAACCTTACCAAATCATTGATTAGTTCTAGTAGTTTTCTGGTGGCATCTTTAGGATTTTCTATGTATGTATCATGTCTTGGCTAACATTGACAGTTTTACTTCTTCTTTTCCAACTTTTATTCCTTTTGCTTCTTTTTCTTCTCTGATTGCTGTGGCTAGGACTGCCAAAACTATGTTGAATAAGAGTGGTGAGAGTGGACATCCTTGTCTTTCCTGACCTTAGTGGAAATGCTTTCAGTTTTTCACCATTGATTATGATGCTTGCTGTGGGTTTGTCACATATGGTCTTTATTATGTTGAGTTAGATTCCCTCTATGCCCATTTTCTGGAGAGTTTTTATCATAAATGGGTGTTGAATTTTGTCAAAAGCTTTTTCTGCATTTATTGAGATTATCATATGGTTTTTATTCCTTAATTTGTTAATGTGGTGTATCACAGTGATTGATTTGCATATATTGAAGAATCTTTGCATCCCTGGGATAAATCCCACTTGATCATGGTGTATGATCCTTTTAATGTGCTGTTGGATTCTGTTTGCTAGTATTTTGTTCAGGATTTTTGCATCGATGTTCATCAGTCATATTGGTGTATAATTTTCTTTTTTTGTGATAGCTATTTCTGGTTTTGGTATCAGTGTTATGGTGGCATTGTAGAATGAATTTGGGTGTTTGTCCCTCTGTAATTTTTTAGAATAGTTTGAGAAGAATTGGTATCAGCTCTTCTCTAAATGTTTGAAAGAATTCACCTGTGCAGCCATCTGGCCCTGGACTTTTGTTTGTTGGAAGATTTTTAATCACAGTTTCAATTTCAATACTTGTGATTGGTCTGTTTATATTTTCTATTTCTTCCTGGTTCAGTCTTGGAGAGTTGTACCTTTCCAAGAATTTGTCCATTTCTTAGTGGTTGTCCATTTTATTGGCATATAGTTGTTTGTAATAGCCTCTTATAATACTTTGTATTTTTGCAGTGTCAGTTGTGATTTCCCCTTTTTTGTTTCTAATTTAAATGATTTGCATCCTCTCCTTTTTCTTGATGAGTCTGGTTAAGGATGTATCAATTTTATTTGTCTTCTCAGAGCCAGCTTTTAGTTTTATTGATCTTTACTATTGTTTTCTTTGTTTCTATTTCATTTATTTCTGCTCTGATATTTATGATTTCTTTCCTTCTACTGGCTTTGGGTTTTCTTTGTTCTTCTTTCTCTAGTTGTTTTAAGTGTAGGGTTAGATTGTTTATTTGAGATTTTTCTTCTTTCTTGAGGTGAGATTGTATTGCTATGTACTTCCTTCTTAGAACAGCTTTTGCTGTGTCCCATAGGTTTTGGGTTGTCATGTTTTCATTGTCATTTGTTTCAATGTATTTTATTATTTCTTCTTTGATTTCTATTTAGTAGCACACTGTTTGGCCTCCATGTATTTGTGGTTTTTACAGTTTTCTTCCTATAATTGATTTCCAATCTCATAGCATTGTGGTCAGAAAGATGCTTGATATGATTCACTTTTCTTAAATTTACTGAGGCTTGATTTGTGATCCAAGATGAGAACGATCCTGGAGAATGTTCCATGTGAACTAGAGAAGAAACTGTATTCTACCACATTTGGGTGGAGTGTTCTATAAATATCAATTAGATCTATGTGGTCTATTGTGTCACTTAAAGCTTGTGTTTCCTTATTTATTTTCTGTTTGGATATTCTCTCCATTCGTGTAAGTGAGGTGTTAAAGTCCCTTACTATGATTGTGTTACTGTTGATTTCTCCTTTCACGGTTGTTAGCATTTGCCTTATGTATTGAGGTGCTCCTATGTTGGGTGCATAACCATTTATAATTGTTATATTTTCTTCTTGGATTGATCCTTTGATCATTATGTAGTATCCTTCTTTGTCTCTTGGAATAGTCTTTATTTTAAAGTATATTTTCAGCAAAGGAAACCATAAAGAAGACAAAAAGACATCCCTCAGAATGGGAGAAAATATTTACAAATGAAGCAACTGACAAAGGATTAATCTCCAAAGCATACAAGCAACTCATGCAGCTCAATATCAAAAAAACAAACAACCCAATCCAAAAATGGGCAGAAGACCTAAACAGACATTTCTCCAAAGAAGATATACAGATTGCCAATAAACACATGAAAGAACGCTCAACATCATTAATCATTAGAGAAATGCAAATCAAAACTACAATGAGATATCATCTCACACTGGTCAGAATGGCCATCATCAAAACATCTACAAACAATAAATGCTGGAGAGGGTGTGGAGAAAAGGGAACCCTCTTGCACTGTTGGTGGGAATGTAAATGGATACAGCCACTATGGAGAACAGTATGGAGGTTCCTTAAAAAACTAAAAGTAGAACTACCATACTACCCAGAAGTCCCACTACCGGGCATATACCCTAAGGAAACCAGAATTCAAAAAGAGTCATGTACCAAAATGTTCATTGCAGCTCTATTTACAATAGCCAGGACATGGAAGTAACCTAAATGTCCATCGACTGACGAACGGATATAGAAGATGTGGCACATATATACATTGAATATTACTCAGCCATAAAAAGAAACAAAATTGAGTTATTTGTAGTGAGGTGGATGGACCTAGAGTCAGTCATACAGAGTGAAGTAAGTCAGAAAGAGAAAGCAGATACTGTATGCTAACCCATATATATGGAATCTAAAAAAAAAAAAAAAAAAATGGTCATGAAGAACCCAGGGGCAGGATGGGAATAAAGACGCAGACCTACTAGAGAATGGACTTGAGGACACAGGGAGAGGGAAGGGCAAGCTGGGACAAAGTGAGACAATGGCATGGACATATATACACTACCAACCGTAAAATAGCTAGCTAGTGGGAAGCAGCCGCATAGCACAGGGAGATCAGCTAGGTGTTTTGTGACCACCTAGAGGGGTGGGATAGGGAGTGTGGGAGGGAGGGAGATGCAAGAGGGAAGAGATATGGGGACATATGTATATGTATAACTGCTTCACTTTGTTATAAAGCAGAAACTAACACACCATTGTAAAGCAATTATACTCCAATAAAGATGTTTAAAAAAAAATCCCATGTGAAAGATGCCAGAGACAAAAAGTCATATACTGTATGACTCCATTTCTGTAAAATATCTGGAATAGGTAAATCAATCCATAGAGACAGAAAAGAGATGAGTGGTTGCCATGGGCTAGAGTTGGGGGAGATTGGAGAGCAACAGCTTAATGGGATTTTATTTGGAGGTGATGGAAATAGTTTAAAACTAGATAGAGGTGATGGTTGCAAAACATTGTGAATGTACTAAATGCCACTGAATTATTCACTTTATTTATTTTATTTTGATGTGGACCATTTTTAAAGTCTTTATTGGATTTGTTACACTATTGCTTCTGTTTTATGTTTGGGGTTTTTTTGGCCCTGAGGCACGTGGGAGCTTGTTCCCTGACCAGGGATCGAACCCGAACCCCCTGCAGTGGAAGGCAAAGTCTCAACCACTGGACCACCAGGGAAGTCCCACTTTAAATGATTAATTTTACATTGTGAAAATTTCCTCTCAACAACAACAAGAGCTGGGGGACTAAAACAATGGTAAACTGAAGAGTACATGCTCCTTTCAAAAGAGGCAACTGCTGCTCATCTCTGCCAGGCTGCAAGAAGAAATGCAAGCTCAATGTTACCAGAGTTTTCAACTTTTCAGGATAAGCCAGAAATCCAAATTTGTATGTAAACTCTCCCAAATTTTATGCATTGATAACCAATTAAAAGTTTTTTAAATCTCAAAGAAAAAAAAAAGTCTATTTTGTCTGATATGCGAATTGTTACTCCAGCTTTCTTTTGATTTCCATTTGCATGGAATATCTTTTTCCATCCCCTCACTTTCAGTCTGTATGTGTCCCTAGGTCTGAAGTGTGTCTCTTGTAGACAGCATATATATGGGTCTTGTTTTTGTATCCATTCAGCCAGTCTGTGTCTTTTGGTTGGAGCATTTTATCCATTTACATTTAAGGTAATTATCAATATGTATGTGCCAATTACCATTTTCTTAATTGTTTTGCTTTGTTATTGTAGGTCTTTTCTTTCTCTTGTGTTTGCTGCCTAGAGAAGTTCCTTTAGCATTTGGAAAGTAGCAAAAGTAAAGCATAAAGCTGGTTCGGTGGTGCTGAATTCTCTTAGCTTTTGCTTGTCTGAAAAGCTTTTGACTTCTCCATTGAATCTGAATGAGATCCTTGCTGGGTAGAGTAATCTTGGTTGTAGGTTTTTCTCTTTCATCACTTTAAGTATATACTGCCACTCCCTCTGGCCTGCAGAGTTTCTGCTGAAAAATCAGCTAATAACCTTATGTGTATTCCTTTGTATGTTACTTTTTTTGTTTTTCCCTTGCTGCTTTTAATATATTTTCTTTGAATTTAATTTTTGTTAGTTTGATTAATATGTGTCTTGGTGTGTTTCTCCTAGGGTTTATCGTGTATGGGACTCTCTGTGCTTCCTGGACTTGTGTGACTATTTCCTTTCCCAAGTTAGGGAAGTTTTCAACTATAGTCTCTTTTAATATTTTCTCAGACCATGTTTTTTTTTTGGTCTTCTTCTTCTGGGACCCCTATAATTTGAATGTTGGTGTGTTTAGTGTTGTCCCAGAGGTCTCTGAGATTGTCTTCAATTGTTTTCATTCTTTTCTCTTAATTTTGCTCCTCAGCAGTTATTTCCACTATTTTGTTTTCCAGCTCACCTATTCATTCTTCTTCCTCAGTTGTTCTGTTATTGATTCTTTCTAGTGTATTTTTTGTTTCAGTTATTCTGTTGTTCATCTCTGTTTGTTTGTTCTCTAGTTCTTCTAGATCTTTGTTAAACTTTTCTTGTATTTTCTCAATCTGTGTCACTGTTCTATTTCTGAGATTCTGGATCAGTTTTACTATCATTATTGTGAAGTCTTTTTCAGGTAGATTGCCTATTTCCTCTTCATTTATTTGGTCTTGTTTGTTTTTACCTTGTTCCTTCATCTGTGACATATTTTTGCCATCTCACTTTTTTTTTTTTTTTATGAGTGGGATTGTGTTCCTGTCTTACTGGTTGTTTGCCCTGAGGCTTCCAACACTGGGGTTTGTAGGCTATTGGGTAGAGTTGGGTCTTGGTGCTGAGATGAGGAACTCCGTGAGACCTCACTCCAATGAATATTCCCATGAGTCTGAGTTTCTCTGTTAGTCCAGTGGTTCAGGCTCAAAGCTCCCACTGCAGGAGCTTTGGCCAGACCCCGGGCTTGTGAACCAAGATCTCACAAGCCGCCTGAGGCAGCATACAAACAAAGCAACAGTAACAAAGTAAAAAATAATATGAGACTAGGAACTAACAGATATGTTAGGAAGAATATAAAGTTAAAAATATAGATGAATCAACAATCAGAAAATACATCAGTACCACAGTAGTAAAAAAAAAGAGGGAAAAGAAAAAAAAAGTGGGGGGAGGCCTTGGCTGTGGAGGGTGGGGCCTAAGCAGTGGTGAGGTTTAGGCGGGGCCAGTGCTCAGGACCCACAGGGCTGGAAAAGGCCGTGGGGGCTGTGGGGGGTGGGGCTTAGGCTCAAGGAACAGAAGGGGCCCAGGTGTGTCCCCACCCCTAGTCTCAGAGGGCAGGGGACCTCACCTGGGAGCCCAGGAGGCTTCCTAGGCTCCAGTGGGTGGGGCAAGCAAACTCCTCTCCTCTCTGCTCCTCCTGTCTGGGAGGGCCCCTCCCACCTGCCTCTCCTGATCTCCCTGGCCTCCCTCCTATGCCCCCAAGGACCCACGTGGCCTGCAAGGGGCCTTGGAGGGCAGAGGACCAGCCTGGGAGCTCAGCAGGTTCCCCAACACGAGTGGGCCAAGTGATCACCCTCCACTCTCTCCCACTCTTCCCAGAGAGTTCCTCCTGCCTTCTCCAGATCTCCCTGGCCTCAGGGGCAATGATCCTGTTTGGCCTCCACTTCTTCTTCCCCCTCAGTCCCCCTACATCCTACTGGTTCACTTTGGGGTTCCTCCCATCTTCTTGGAGATCAGAGTCACCCACCAGTGGCCGGCAGGTGCCCTAGTTATAGGGAGATGCTAACTCCATGTCTTCCCACACTGCCATCTTGACTCCTCCTCTTTCATACCTTTTTATAACAACAATCTACAGAAATTTTAAAACCTTGGTATATAAACATTAATATCTTTCACCTAAGTTTAAATAGGCATGGATTTTATGTGATTATCCTATCCTATCAATGCACACATATGACATGTTTGCCTATAATTTACAAAAAGTAATAGCTCCTTATAGGATCTACATCTCTTTGTATATTCAGCATAAAATCACTTAAAATAAGTTTGTAAAGTTCTGAGATGTGTAAAAATGCCAGAACTATGTATAGCAAAAGAAGAAATTAGATACTTACGAGTATTGGAAGCAATCAAATAGTCTAGGGGACTAAAACGGAACTATAATGACAAAGATGGATCAAGAATATTGATGAGAGACAAGCACAATTAGAAATTAGTAAGAAAAGCAAACTGCCATAAGACTAATCAAGTTCTAGAAGTATCAGACGAGAAAGTTCAATAGGTTGTAATCACCATGAAAGACATAGAATATATGTGTTACATTTGTGCACTATGAATTTAAAGATATTGGGGCAAAGTTTAGAAACATTAAATATATATGCAAAATGTAGCCAGGGTTGAAAGAATTCAATCAACACACATTTTAAAACATTTGCTCTATTTTAAGAATTGCTTAAGAGAGATACATGAGAAGCAAAAAGTATAGAGAACATACACGAGAATAACAATTTAGAAAAAACTTTACATGAATAGATAGCAAGATTAAACCACAGCCTGAAAATAACCCTTTGTGTGTCAAATACAAAGCTTACTAACAGTTTAAAATCTGCTAAGAATGGCATAAATTTCCCAGTATATATCTAGTTATAATTTATGAAAACAGAAAATATGGGCTAACCAAAGCAAGCGTATGGTCAGTATGATCATAAAGCAAACTGTTATTTGATATGGATGACCACCTCTTTTGATGTCTCCTTTGGGACAAAAAAGGAAATAATATGTGTCATCATCTATACTGTCTTGTATAGGTTACATTTCTTTTTAAGTTATATTCATGCCTGGTGAATATTTTGCAAAATATTTAAAATCAAGTAGCTGAATGTACAGTTGCTCTCTGGAGAGCCTAACATTAATCTTATGAAGATCAATGGTGATTGTGCTATGCTATTTTTTCAATTTTCATTAAATAAAAAAAATTTTTCAAGAATTTAATATACAATGGTTTAAGTGGTTTATTTATTTTTTAAGTGGTTTATTGTGTCAATATGAGGAAGAAAGTTAAAAATGGTAACATACTGATTGAATTAATGTCAGACACTATTTCTCTAGTGGTGATTATTAAAATCAAATATTTGCGTTTATGTGTGATGCAACTGTAATTTGTAGCAAGACAGAAGTAAAAGGACCACCCTAAATTTCTAAGATGTATAAAATGTTGTTTGAGAAAGAACATATACACTCAAAAAAGACCGGAAAGTCCATGGTCCAGGATCTGTAACTGTAGTGAATACACTGATAAGAGATATATATGCAAGTGTGCGTGTTGTGTGTGTGTCTTGGAGAATTGCTAGAAAAAGCTTCCTCGAGTTGGTACTTTAAATGAGTGGCTTTATTTATCAGAAGGAGAGAGTAAAATTGCAAAGTTTTCCTAAAAAAATGAGGCAGCAAAAGTGAAGGTATTGGGCTATGAGGCAGCATGGTATGTCTGAGCAAAGGTGATTTTGTGCTGTCGATAAGGAAGGAAAAAAAGGAGCTGTTCAAAATGATGCTAGCAAGGCTTGCAAGACCCATTCATTTAAGTGTGGTGAGGTATGCCATTTGAGGAATTTAGAATTTGGAAGGATTTGGAGAGGTACTGATCAGTGTTAAACATGGGAGTAATATACTTATGTTTACATTTTAGATCCACAATTCTGGCATGGATATAGATTTAGCACTTCTGTTTACAGTCTAATCTAATATGGCAGATTAGATTTACCCAAACAACTTTCTCCATTGATAAAACTACAATATCAAATAAAATATACTAAGAATAGGGCTTCCCTGGTGGCGCAGTGGTTGAGAGTCCGCCTGCCGAAGCAGAGGACACGGGTTCGTGCCCCGGTCTGGGAAGATCCCACATGCCGCGGAGCTGCTGGGCCCGTGAGCCATGGCCGCTGAGCCTGCACGTCCGGAGCCTGTGCTCTGCAACAGGAGAGGCCACAACAGTGAGAGGCCCGCGTACCGCAAAAAAAAAAAAAAATATATATATATATATATATATATATATATATATATATATATTATATATATATATATATTAAGAATAATTATTTAAACATGTTGCTAACTTAATGAAAGCAGTAATTTTGAAAGGAACAAGGAAGAAATTGCAGAAATAAGCAAGTGCTTGTTCCAGATTAAGTCCTGAATGTAGTTGTTAAAAAATTGCAATCCTGAGTTGCCACCTAGACAATATCAAGGCACAGAGAACAGGATATAAAGATTTGACTTCTGCTTCTGTGTATGATGGAGTAGCTTGAATCTAACTAATCCTCATTTACTAACAATTGGAAAAGCTGGGGGGAAACAAACTATTTGATGGCACTGGAAAGCAACCAACACACTCAGGAACTGAGGGGCTGTGATCCTTGAAACAAGAGAAATATACAAGGTAGGCTCCACATTGACCTGACTTTGTCCCTGAGGCCACTTTCTGGTTTGCTGCATCGTAGTGGCATAGGGCCAAACAGAAGGAAGTGGTCTTAAGAGGAAAGGCTGTGTTGGACCCTCACAAAGTGATTAGAGGTAGCTATAATGGAAGCCAGCTGGGCTGTCCACCAGCAGCATGTCAGAGGTTTTTGTTTTCTGCAGACCTTAACTGGACCTTGTGGAAGGTTGCCAAGAGGTCATTTCTGAAGGGCTTTCTACCGAGGGAAATATCCTCAACTTAAACAGTACTATTGGTAGACATCAAGTGATGAAAGTAGAGTCCTATAAGTGTCTTCCAGAGGACATATATCACCCTTTAAAAGAAAACTTTAAGAATATTCTAACAGTAAAGTATCTCTAACAATCTGAAAATGTCTATGTGCGTGCGTGTGCATGCACGCACACACACACACACACACACACACGTGGCAGCTTTAACCACCTACTAAGACAGGAGAATTTTAATATCTTGCAATCACAAGGCAATCGAGTAAGGCTTTTTCTGTCCCTTACTTTGCCACTGTCTCCCCAGTCCCTCTGACTCTGCTTGGACTCTGTCATATAAATGTCCCACTACCCTAAGACCTTCATGCTGAAGAGGTCACATATAAGCTCTGCAGGCAACTGCCCACTTGAATTTTTAGCCAACAACCAGCATCAATGGGTAGCCATACAAGTGAGTTACCTTGGACACACAGTCCAGTAAAAACTTCAAATGATTTCAGCCTCAGCTACCATCTGACTATGACCACTGAGGTACTCCAAACAAAAACAGGGCAGACAAACCATTCCCAAATTCCTGACCTACAAAATCATAAGCAAAAGGAATTTGTTTTTTAATCACTTATTTGGGGGTAATTTTTTTATATGTCAGTAGTAATTAGAATAAGAAAGCTGTGATTATTGGGATTATTCACCAAATATTCACTCCCCGTTGATGGTGGACTTAGACTTATGATTTGCTTTGGCCAAAGAAAATCCTTGAAATGGCCTTGCACATGGACCTTGCCCTCTTGCATTTATGATACTTTGATGAGAAGAAACTTGTACCCCTCCACACTGGGACACATGAATAGCAGAAGTGTCCCCACTTGTCAGCAGGGAGCTATGCCCAGGCAGACATACAGCTGGAAACACAGCTACCCATCTGAGTCAAAAATCAGAGAACTACCTCAACTGAGCTGCAGAGATGAAGTGTAAATCCTATTGTTGTATGCCACTGAGATTTTCTAACTGTCATGCAGCTATTTCACAGTAATAGTTGACTGATAACGGAGGTTTACTCTGGGGAAAATATATGTGTATTATTTGGGGTGAAGGTGAAAATCGGAGTTGGGGAAACTATGGCTCAGTTAAAATAGTGAGTAACTGAACTTAGTATGACACAGCAGTGGTGATTAAGAGCATGGAATTTGAGAAGCTACAACTACCTTTTCCAGAGGTAGCTACCTCTTATAATTTCTTTTTGAAACAGAGGAGAAAAAAATCAGTGGTTCCAAAAGGTGAGATAGCTATGAATGAGGGGTGGGTTTCTAGGGTAAGTATTATAGAGTGTACATGATCACAGAAAGTATTGTTACATATTTTAAATTTATCAGGTACAGATTTTTAAATTTATGGAAAGCAAAATAAACTGAGGACTATAGCCAAGTGACCTCATCTACATGTCACGAGGCGTTTCTAGCCATCTCATTTTCCCACTGGAAAAGTCTGTCATGATTGTAGCTCGCAGACATGGACCATGATCTTATTCAGATCCTCTAACCTTCCTTCTTATCTTAATCAGGTCACCAAGACAAGAAACATCCTCTGTTTTCTCTTCAGGATGTAGACTGCCTAGCTATACTGTCTAACAAGTACCAAGTAATTGGACATGTTTGTGTTATAATTATCCAGCACTGCAGTTTTAAAATTTACCATTAAACAATCATAACTTTATTGTCTTTACTTTCATTGACAAACAATAATTTTGTTCTTTGAAAGGGTGATTTGGCTTTAAGAATATTTCTGAGAGAACAAATCAAATTTTTTCCTTCTTAAACAGGTCTCAGGATTTTCCAATGTTAGGAAATATATATATATAAAACTTAGGGCTTTTTACTCTAACAGGGAATATAAAATAATTGATTTGGTTTTGTTAAAATAAGTAGACTTTGCCTAATATGACTTACTCCAGTCCAAAATTTCCTATTACCCAACTCCCTTTAAACTCATTTTTGGTCTAATTATCAGAAAAATGCAAATGGAAGAAATCTAGTGCAAACTTGGTCTTATTATATAGTTGCCTTAAATTATATTTGAATCAATATGGGAAAATCACAGAAAAGAAGAGAGATGGCCTTATGATGACCAATAAAGATAGTTTCAGTGTGTGTTAATATTTATTATTGTGAAAACTTGTGATCATTTAATTAAGTTGCCTTATCTTTCCCCTTAAATTCTTTAAAAAAAAAACATATTAATTCAGCCAAATAAGCACTTCAGAATTTTTAAAGTCTATTGATTTTTTTTTCTTCTAAAACCTCCTCAATAAGATTTGTCCCTAGAGAATTCTATAAAAGGGCAAAAGATGTCCTTGCCGCCTTGGCTCTTTCAGACAGCTGGCAGTTTAACGACTCACTGTACTTATAAATGTTCCTGATTAAGCTCTTTTAGTTTTATTCTGTAATTTAGTTTATATCATTACATTTCACACAGAATTTCTCATTTCTGCTACTGGATTCACATATCATTAAATGTCCACTTATGCAGTTGATAGTCTCTTGTAAACATCAAGTATGTTTTCTCTACTTGACCTTTGGTAATCTTCTATAACAGATCTTTTCTTTCAAATGGGCAGAAATGACTTTTTGCATGTAAGCTACCTATAACCCAGTCTGTAAAATCATTTACCTTAAAATCAAACTTCAACTGCATATACACTGATATTGAGAAACAGGACTAAAAGAAGATGCTAGATATTAATTCTGTCCCCTAGGTTTAGTTTTATCCAGATCTTGGAAAAGATGTAACATTGAAGCAGCTGTTTGCTTACTAGGGTATTAAAGTTTCCCACAGCAGAGTTTGATACTTCAGATCAAAAGATGTATAACCGAGTGTTAAAATATAATTTGACACTGAAGCAGAAGTGATATTAGATATGAAATTCCACCATAAGCTGCCACACCAAAATATAATCTTCCAAAAGATAACTGGGTCTAGGATTCTTGAACCCTCGCACCTACTTTGAGAATATAAAATAGTCAAATGGAAACGTCACGAAGAAATGTTCTTGATGAGGGCTTTTGCCTCACTGTGAGCCTTCCCCCTTGTCAAAGGGGAGGCATGAGATCCTCTCTCTATTTCAAGTCATAGAAGGAGGACTCTATGGAGGCTTCAGTTAGAAGTCTATTCCCTGAGGTTTGTAGGCGTAGGTGAATGGGGCCTGACTAATGTCTGAGAAAGCCAAAGCTGCCTTTGAGCTAGGGCATGACTCCTGCCTGGAAAATCTAGAGACCAAGGAAAAAGCTGATGGACTATTTTGGGGGCGGATTTTTTTTTTTTTTTTTTTTTTTTTGCAGTACACGGGCCTCTCACTGTTGTGATTTCTCCCGTTGCGGAGCACAGGCTGTGGACACGCAGGCTCAGCGGCCATGGCTCACGGCCCAGCCGCTCTGCGGCATGTGGGATCTTCCTGGACCGGGGCATGAACCCGTGTCCCCTGCATCGGCAGGCGGACTCCCAGCCACTGCGCCACCAGGGAAGCCCCCGGGGGCAGGTTTAAGGAATACTATTGCCATGAAATAGATCTGCACTCAGAGTTTTCAGGCATGAGTTGCACAAATATTTCCCAGGGATAAGAGTATCACATAACTGGGGAGCAGAAAGAAGGTGGAAGTATAAGTCCTGATATCCAGGGAGTCACAAACAGTCATACACAACAGGGAACTTCAAGGGAGAAAGACAGCAAAAATCCCCCAAAGAGCCCTGCAGAGAGTTAGCTTAAACCAGCTGCCGGGACAGGGAAGCAGGAAAGTACCCACAAGTAGAGATTATCCAATCACCTCCCCTCCCCTCCATCTCTCTTCTTTTGAACATGGAAGAGGCCAAACTTTAAGCGAGCTGTGGAAAATCTGGAATAGCACTGAGACAAGAAGGACAAATCCCAAATCAAGTTTGATGTTTTTATTTTCATACTACAAAGTTAAGATAGCATTTGCAAATTAAAATGTCTTGAAAGACTTACCTATAAGCAAGTAGTAAAAAAAAAAAAAAAAAAACAAGGGACCTCCCCCCCAAAAAACTTTCATACGGGCCAAGGAGTATTTACCCCAACTGAATACTTTTAAAGAGATGATGGCAGGCAAAAAAATAGGGATGTTATTATGTCATGAGTTCTGCTTACTCAGCATGATCGTGACCTAATTTTTGAAGGATTAAAGAAAAGTACTTTGTATGATTGAAAATATATCACATTTATTAAAAATAATGACATTGTATGTTTCTAAAATATGATACTAAAATACTAATTACTTATATTAGAAGGTTCCTAAAATTATATTAGTTAAAACTTATTTTAATAAATGGCAGGGCTTGGACTTAACTGGAGTTTCAATCTAGAATAAATAATATTAATTTGTTGCTCCTAAATATTTTTTCAGGTATTAATTATAAGCATTTGAAAATGAAGAATAGGTCTTACATGTTTGTACTTCCCCCATTTAGGCCAAGCATGACACTCGACAAAATATATCATCCTTAAATGTTTGGTGATTGATTCACTTGGGGGTTTTGAATAATTCAACTTAATAAAATTAATAAAAAACTAATAAAAATTATATTCAAATTAATAAAAACTCACATTTCTAGCCTGTCTATGTGCTATGAAGGAGGTTATTATTATCTCCAATTTCAAAAGAGAAAAACCAAGGCTCAGAAAGTTTGTTAGTTCCACCAAATCACAGTAGCAGCAAAGCTAGAAGTGGAAATTGGTCTTACCGACTCCAAAGGCTACACTTTTTCCACTACATTATATCACACGGTGAGCCAAATAAATTCAGTAACAAACCTACATATTTTCTAAATATAATTAATTAAAATCAAGTTATCAATATATTACTGAACTAGGTCACTTTACAAACTCCTTGATAAAAAACAAAACAAAACAAAAACAAATCTCTCAGAGCATACCAATTTGGTTGTTTGAAACAACAAAAACAAAAATAAGTTCTGTCTTGCTTAGTTTGTTAGAAAACCAGGAAAATTCTGGAACAGACTTATCTTGAAATATTTACAAAAGATAACAAGCATCCATTCACTCACATTTGCATTCATTGATTCATCAGGTATTTGTTGGCCAACTATGCACTGCTCTAGACTCAGGAGATTAATCTCAGGAGACAAGACAATGTCTCTATTTTATGCAACTTACATTTATATGGGAAAAGCAGGACAATAATCAAAAACAAACAAATAAATTTTAAGTGATATTCAGCTTATTACTAAAAGCCTTCCATGTAATGAGAATTTTCTAAAATAGAAAATAATTTTTAAATCTGCTTTGAAGCAGTTATTTATATAAAGATTGAAACAAAAGTGCTCATGCATTGGCTAAATACATTTCATCCTGACTGAGAGGCAAGTACTGAAAAACGTAGTACCTTCATATTATTCATAGATATAAAAATACCCTTTAATATCTTTAGAAGCAATGTCTTAAAACACCACAAGAGGGTGACATTACTCTTTAAAAACAAATCTTTGGCTCACAGAGTATAAACATTCTTCAGTTTCCTAAAGCAAAAGCTAAAGGGTTCTTGTTTTAATTTTTGTTTGTTTGTTTTTAGTGTTTTGAAAGCAAATATGAGATTCCAAGAATATATAACTGTTGAAATCACATTAAAGAGTGATTTTCCAAATTAATATGTTAAAATCTATGAGACAGTTTAAAATAGCAGTGTGAATAAATGAATCAACTATAGCTTTGGCCAATATTGACATTTCACCCTTAAAATTCTTGACCTAAAATTACTGTGGCTCGTCTCTTATGTTTACACACAACATTTTTTTGTGTGTGGAGTTTTAGCATTTGGACTTCCCTGTCTGTCTTTGATAACAAGTTGCAGAATGGTTATATATCAAAATACATTAACAAAATATCTTGATATCTTTTGGAAACTAATCCCTTACTGTTCACATCATTTGGAAATATTTTTTCCCATTCTGTGGGTTGTCTTTCATTTTGTTTATGGTTTCCTTTGCTGTGTGAAAGCTTTTGAGTTGAATTAGGTCCCATTTGTTTATTTTTGTTTTTATTTCCATTACTCTGGGAGATGGATCGAAAAAGATATTGCTGCGATTTATGTCAGAGAGTGTTCTGCCTATGTTTTCCTCCAAGAGTTTTATAGTGTCCGGTCTCAAATTTAGGTCCTTAATCCATTTTGCATTTATTTTGGTGTATGGTGTTAAAGAATGTTCTAACTTCATTTTTTTAACATGTAGCTGTCCAGTTTTCATCAAAAGAAACAACCCAATCAAAAAATGGGTAGAAGATCTAAATAGACATTTCTCCAAAAAGACATGCAGATGGCCAAGAGGTACATGAAAGATGTTCAACAATGTTAATTATTAGAGAAATGCAAACCAAAACTACAATGAGATATCATCTCACACCAGTCAGAATTGCTATCATCAAAAAGTCTACAAACAATAAATGCTGGTGAGGAAGTGGAGAGAAGGGAACCCTCCTACACTGTTGGTAAGAATGTATCAATAAATTGGTACAGCCACTATGGAGAACAGTATGGGGGTTCCTTAAGAAACTAAAAATAGAGCTACCATATGATCCTGCAATCCAAATCCTGGGCATATACCTGGAGAAAAACATGGTCCAAAAGGATACATGCACCCCAATATTCATTGCAGTGCTATTTTCAATAGCCAAGACATGGAAGCAACCTAAAAGTCCATCGACAGAAGAATGGATAAAGAAGATGTGGTACGTATATACAATGGACAATTACTCAGCCATTAAAAAGAATGAAATAATGCCATTTGCAGCAATATGGATGGACCTAGAGATTGTCATACTGAGTGAAGTGAGTCAGACAGAGAAAGAGAAATATCATATGATATTGCTTATATGAGGACTCTAAAAAACCGATACAAATGAACTTATTTACAAAACAGACTCACAGACTTAGAGAATGAACTTATGGCTACTGGGGGGAAGGGTGGGTAGGGAGGGACAGTTAGGGAGTTTGGGATTGACACGTACACACTGCTATATTTAAAATGGATAACCAACAAGGACCTACTGTATAGCCCAGGGAACTCTGCTCCATATTCTGTAACAACCTACATTGGAAAAGAATTTGAAAAAGAATAGGTACATGTATATGTATAACTGAATCACTTTGTTGTACACCTAAAACTAACACAACATTGTTAATCACCTGTACTCCAATATAAAATAAAAAGAAAAAAAAAAGAATAAGTGATTCCTTGTTTATATACTTAACACCATTTTGAGAAAAGATTTGAAGCTATAAAAATGTATTTTGTAAAAATTATTTTAAAAGATAGTTGTATTATATGAAATGGTAAAATACATAAAAGCAAAATAAAATTGAAATCATGAAAAAAATCTTGATATCAGAGACTGCATTGATGATCTCTAATTATATTAAAGAAATGACTTGTTTCAGGCTTACATTTATAAGTGTCAAATGCTAAGAATTTGAACTAGTGAAACATCCTAAAGTAATCATGTGCACCTTCCCTATACATCATATTTTTTATTTTTCCCATTTATCAGATTGTCTTGTTGTTAACTCTACATCCTAATACTCCTCACATTCTCCTCTGAATCATAGAAGAATCCCCTTCCAGTGTGTTCTTAGGTCAAGATCTGACAAGGAGAGACTCTCACTTGAGATTTGAAAAGCATAAGAAAAAGAAAAGCCTTTCTTTCTTTTTTTTTTTAAGATGTTGGGGGTAGGAGTTTAGTAATTTATGTATTTATTTTTGCTGTGTTGGGTCTTCGTTTCTGTGCGAGGGATTTCTCTAGTTGTTGCAAGCGGGGGCCAGTCTTCATCGCGTTGCCCGCGCCTCTCACTATCGCGGCCTCTCTTGTTGCGGAGCACAGGCTCCAGACGCGCAGGCTCAGTAGTTGTGGCTCACGGGCCTAGTTGCTCCGCGGCATGTGGGATCCTCCCAGACCGGGGCTTGAACCCGTGTCCCCTGCATTAGCAGGCAGATTCTCAACCACTGCCCCACCAGGGAAGCCCAAGCCTTTAATTTCTGATGGCAGCTGCAAGCAGGGATATACGCAAGAAATAGACAGAAGGTTTGCAGAGACTTCCAAAATGATATCCTGTAAAACCATCCATCTCAGTGCTATAAGCACCTGGAATAGGCAGGATTTTCTGATATCATTCAAGTTTGATAACACCTAAGTCAGCTTCTGCAAATAACCCATTTGAGGCAGCTGAGATCATTCACTGCATTGTCATTTTTGTAACCTCTGGTGGCATTTTTTCTGAACTTTACTTCCCAGTTCATTTCAATGGATGTGTAAATCTCCAATTCCTCTTATTAAAACGAATATCTCTTGGAATACATAGAGTGGCACCTGCTTTCCTGACTTAACACAGGCTGATACACTCCCATAAATTCCAAAGAAATAAAATGAGAATACAGCATGTGAAACTGTACATAAGGTGACACTCTCTGAAGTATAGTTATAATAATCACAACAAACCCTCCCATCTATTTATTTATTTATTTATTTATTTATTTATTTATTATTTTACTGTCTAGAACAAGAGTATAATTGCACCTCTTCACAGACTTTGATAACAGGTAAGGAAAGTAATACGCTTAGATTTGCATCATGCAGCCTCCATGTAAAATATATCTTTCTATAAATTATTTTTAAATTTTAATTTTATTGGCATATAGTTGATTTACAATGTTGTGTTAGCTTGAGCTGTACAGCAAAGTGATTCATTTATACATATACATATATTCATTTTTTTTAAGATTCCTTTTTCTTTTAGGTTATCATAGAATACTGAGTAGAGTTCCCTGTGCTATACAGTATGTCTTTTTGGTTATCTATCTTATATATAGTAGTGTGTGTATGTTCATACTAAGATCCTGATTTATCCCTCACCCCCACGTTTCCACTTTGGTAATCATAAGCTTGTTTTTGATATCTGTAAGACGGTTTCTGTTTTGTAAATAGGTTCATTTGTATCATTTTTCAATGAGATTCCACATATGAGTGATATCATATGACATTTGTCTTTCTCTGTATGACTTACTTCACTTAGTATGATAATCTCTAGGTCCATCCACGTTGCTGCAAATGGCATTATTTCATTCTTTTTTATGGCTGAGTAATATTCCACTGTGTGTGTGTGTGTGTGTGTGTGTGTGTGTGTGTGTGTGTGTGTGTGTGTGTATGACATCTTCTTTATCCATTCTTCTGTCGATGGACATTTTGGTTGCTTACAACATCATGGCTACTGTAAATAGTGCTGTAATGAACACTGGAGTTCATGTATCTTTTTGGATTATGGTTTTCTCAGGGTATATGCCCAGGAGTGGGATTGCAGGATCATATGGTAGTTGTATTTTTAGTTTTTTAAGGAACTTCCATAGTGGTTGGGCCAATTTACATTCCCACCAACATTGCAAGAGGGTTCCCTTTTCTCCACACCCTCTCCAGCATTTATTGTTGGTGGACTTTTTGATGATGACCAGTGTGAGGTGATACCTCATTGTAGTATTGATTTGCATTTCTCTGATAATTAGTGATGTTGAGCATATTTTCATGTGTTTTTTGGCCAACTCTATGTCTTCTTTGAAGAAATGTCTATTTAGATCTTCTGCCGATTTTTGGATTGGGTTGTTTTTTTGTTTGTTTTTTTTTTTTGACATAGAACTGCGTGGGCTGTTTGTATATTTTGGAGATTAATCCTTTGTTAGTTGCTTCATTTGCAAATATTTTCTCCCATTCTGTAGGTTGTTTTTTAGTTTTTTTACTGGTTTCCTTTGCTCTGCAGAAGCTTTTAAATTTAACTAGGTCCCATTTGGTTTTGTTTTTATTTTCATTACTCTAGGAGGTGAATCAAAAAAGATATTGCTGCAATTTATGTCAAAGAGTGTTCTGCCAACGTTTTCCTCTAAGAGTTTTAAAGTGTCCAGCCTTGCATTTAGGTCTTTAATCCATTTTGAGTTTATTTTTGTGTACAGTGTTAGGGAGTGTTCTAATTTCATTCTTTTACATGTAGCTGTCCAGTTTTGCCAGCACCACTTTTTTTTTTTTTTTTTTTCAGTACGTGGGCTTTTCACTGTTGTGGCCTCTCCCGTTGCGGAGCACAGGCTCCGGACGCGCAGGCTCAGCGGCCATGGCTCACGGGCCCAGCCGCTTCGCGGCATGTGGGATCCTCCCAGACTGGGGCATGAACCCGTGTCCCCTGCATCGGCAGGCGGACTCTCAACCACTGCGCCACCAGGGAAGCCCAGCACCACTTATTGAAGAGGCTGTCTTTTCTCCATTATATATCCTTGCCTCCTTTGTCATAGATTAATTGGCCATAGTTGCATGGGTTTATTTCTGGGCTTTCTATCCTGTTCCATTGATCTATATTTCTGTTTTTCTGCCAGTACCATACTGTTTTGATTACTGTAGCTTTGTAGTATAGCAAACACTCCCATTTAGAAATAAGAAAGGGAGGCACATAGAAATCATTGATCCATAGCAATTGTGTATTCATGCTGGCACATTTTACAAGAGAGCTTATCTGGAAGATAAGCAATGTTCCTTAGTTAGAATACTGTTGTCTTGCTCCCTAGGAGTAGCTTTCCAATCTTTGTGCTTTTGATTTCACTTTCTGGGTATTCCTTTCTTTGTACTCCTCATCCACATCTTCAGAGCAATGCTCCTTGCCAGTAGAAATTTAGGAAATCTAAGGTCATTATGTATCTTGAAGAGCCTCACTTTCTTAATTCAGGCTGATTGCACTTTGGCAGTAGGATTCTCTCAATTTATTGGCCCTTTTCCATTTTATTGTAATTAACTAAATGTAGCTAATGTGTCAATAATAATGTCCACAATTATTTTCAAGACGAGCTCTCTCTGAAGTCATTAAGATAACTTTGAGGTAGCCAAACTCTTAGTCTCTTTGTTCTGAGCCTTTTTCTGCAATGAACACATTTTCAGGGACCACCATGATCCATTTAGTTTTTACTCTAAAGGGCTTTATAAATACATCTTAAATTGAATTTTGCTTATAGTTTGAGTTTTAATCAGTCTTTGTTATTACTCAGAGCAATTATTTTAGGTTATACTCCATTCATAGTTATTATAAAATATTGGTTATATTCCCTGTCTGTACAATATATCCTTGTAACTTATTTATTTTATACATAATAGTTTGTACCTCCTACCTCTATCATGCCCCTCCCTCTTCCCTCTCCTCACTGCTAAGCACTAGTTTGTCCTCTATATCTGTGATTCTGTTTCTTTTTTGTTATATGGCAAAATTTCACTCTTTTTTTATGCCTGAGTAGTTCATATTCCATTGTGTATACATACTACATCTTCTTTATCCATTCATCTGTTGATGGACACTTAGGTTGCTTCCACATCTTGGCTGTTATAAATAATGCTGCTATAAAAATTGGGGTGCATATATCTTTTCAAATTAATGTTTTCATCTTCTTTGTTCATAGACCCAGGAGTGGAATTCCTGGATTATATGGTATGGATCTCAGAACATTTTTTAATGCATCTTTTTGGATATCAGAAGGAGTTGTATATTTCATCACTGCAAGGATTTCTCTAATAAATTGAATTTTCTAATTATCTGATGCTGGACTATGAAAATATAATTGAAGTTTTGCCTGATATCCAGAAACCGCTATATTATCTTATGAATTAAAGTAATCATCTTTAGAGAATTCCTTGGTGGTCCAGTGTTTAGGACTCAGTGCTTTCACTGCAATGGCCTGGATTCAGTCCCTGGTTGGGGAACTAAGATCGCACAAGCCACACAGTGTTAAAAAAAAAATTCATCTTTAGAGTTTATATACAAAGGCATATTTTCCAAAATATTGACAATATTATTTTTGTCTAATCCTATAACTCTGTTTTATAAATTTCTTTTTCCTGCCTTATTTATCAGCCAGTCCAGTCTTGAATGGAAGTGATGGCTCCTTTATTCATTCACAGTATTATAGAGAAAGCTATCAATGTATCACCACCAGCTTTGAGATTGGCAGTAGGTTTTCACACAAACACAATTTAAATTAAGCAAGCTTCTCTCTGCTCTTACTTTACTAAGAAGTTTTATCATGAATAGATATTGATTTTTTTCAAATGCTTTTTCTGCATCTGTTGAAATAATCAAATAAGTTTCTCTTTTATTCTACTAATGTGGTGAATCAAAGAATGTGTTTGATCAAAGAATGTCAAAAAATCATTGAATTATTAATATAAGCTCAACTTTCCCATGACATTATGCTTTTTTTTTTTTTTTTTTTTTTTTTTTTTGCAGTACACGGGCTTCTCACTGCTGTGGTCTCTCCCGTTGCGGAGCACAGGCTCCGGACGTGCAGGCTCAGCGGCCATGGCTCATGGGCCCAGCCGCTCTGCGGCATGTGGGATCCTCCCATACCGGGGCACGAACCCATGTCCCCTGCATTGGCAGGCAGACTCTCAACCACTGCGCCACCAGGGAAGCCCGACATTATGCTTTTTATACACAGCTTGATTGAGCATTTTAATATTTTTTCTAGGATATTTGCATTTATATTCTTAAGTAAAATTGACATGTAATGATCCTTTCTTAAAGAGTCCTTGTTAGGTTTTTGTAACAAGTCTTGCTTGATACCAAATGCTGCCTTCTGTAATGAGTTAAAAAGCTTTCTATCTTTTTTGACTCTATGGGAAGATTTCCCCCTTAAATGTTCAGTGGAATTCACTGAGAAAGACTGGAGGTTTTTGCGTTTGAAGACCTTAATAATGGTTTCATTTTCTTTTTTTTTTTTTTTTGCCGTACGTGGGCCTCTCACTGTTGTGGCCTCTCCTGTTGCAGAGCGCAGGCTCAGCGGCCATGGCTCATGGGCCCAACCACTCCGCGGCATGTGGGATCCTCCCGGACCGGGGCACGAACCCATGTCTCCGGCATTGGCAGGTGGACTCTCAACCACTGCGCCACCAGGGAAGCCCGGTTTCATTTTCTTAAGAGTTTGTAAATGACTGAAAATTTCTCATCTCTTCTTAGTTTTGGTAAATTCTGTATTTAAAGGAATTTGTCAATTTCATCTAGATTTTCAAATATATTAGGCTAAACTTGTTCATAAAATTCTCTTAATGCCTTTTGACACCTGAACTATTGATGCTCATGTTTCCTTTTACACTCTTAATTAAAATTATTTTTCCCTCTTTTTTGATCACTTTAAGTAGAGGTTTATTCAAAGTCTTTTCTTTGAACTAATCTCTGTCTAATTTGATTCTCATATATGTTAATTATCTATTTCATTAATTTAATTCATTAATTATTTCATTAATTTACTCACTTAATTTCACTAATTTATCTTCTCACCTTTATCATTTTCCTCCTTCAGTTTTCTTTGATTATATGTTGCTGTTTATTTTTCAACTTCTGTAGCTGGATTCTTAGACTATTGATTCTTTAGTCTTTCTTATTTAAAAAAAATATATATTAGTTACATATTTCTAGAAGAAAGAAGTCAGAGAAAATAAGACTGTCAAAGACAAAGAGTTATGGATTATGCAACAATACTAAAGATGTCAAGTAAGATATAAGAGCTGTCTATTGGGGCTTCCCTGGTGGCGCAGTGGTTGAGAGTCCGCCTGCCGATGCAGGAGACACGGGTTCATGCCCCGGTCCGGGAAGATCCCACATGCTGCGGAGCGGCTGGGCCTGTGAGCCATGGCCGCTGAGCCTGCGCGTCCGGAGCCTGTGCTCCACAGCGGGAGAGGCCACAACAGTGAGAGGCCCGCATACCACACACACACACAAAAAAAAGAGCTGTCTATTGGATTTAATATTGAAAGTTAAATTGCTGTGCATTCAGATACCAGTTTAATGAAATAACTGATAACTCTACCATTGCATCTTTCTTTATTCTTAAATTCATTCCCTTTTTAGCAAATCAGCTTTGGCCATTAAATGGAAAATTGTCTAAGGTTATCAGTGATGTCATTCTGGGAAAATCCCTTGTCTTGGTAACGCTTGCTATCATCATGTTTCTACTTTATTTGAACTCACTTGTTTGGCATAGAATTTGTGATACAGAAGAGAAAATAAAACAATTTTCAAGGCAAATTGGAAATATGCCCAATAAAATATTTCTAAATATGCTCAGACGCTTTAAGTGAAAACTTCTATGAATTAGCAAGATACTTATTATTATCTGTAACATTTTATGCATAAAAATGTGTCTTGGAATCTATATTAATAAAAATTTTGAAACATATTAGAGCTAGAGTGCAATAATATTTATGTTAACAATTAAAATCTGAAGAATATTTAACAACATGAAAATTTCATGGTAACCTATTAAATGAAATAGCAGGTTAAAGAATCAAGGTATTTGAAGCCACCAGTAAGAACGATAGCCCAAAATATCAGCAATTGAAAGTTGGATTCACTCCAGATGAAATAAAAATAACTGAAGTTTTTGAAAAGATTAAAAAAATGTTCAGTCTTTAGAAAGTTAAATAAAGAAATTGCATCACTGGAGAATCTTCTCCAAAATTCAAAAGGCATAAACTGTACAAACACATGTATGAAAAAGTGAATAAATTGAAAATCTGAGAAGTCAAAATATTATCTCTAGAAGAAAAAGATCCAACAGAAGAGACTTGAACACAGTCAGAGTACTGATAAACTGGAAGATAATGAGGAATTTACTCAGAATTCAGTATTGAGAGACAATTACACTTTAAAAGTATAAAAGAGCACTATGAGACATGAAGGATAAATTGAGAGACCCCCACCTCCAATTAGAATCCAAGAAGCATGGGTGAATACTAGAAAATCACCTAAAGAAACAGTGAAAACTTGTGAGTCCTGAGGGAAAACTTGCAGGCTGAGTTCCAAGCAGGATAAATAAGTTCTCACCTAGTCAGATTATACTGAAGCTAAAAATTATGAAGAATTAAAGATAAACAATTATAAATGCAAATGGAGAGGAAAGTCAGGTCACCAAAAAATCCAGAGACAATTAGATTCACAATATCCTTACTATCAGCAATAACAAATACCAGAAAACGATGGTATGATGTACTGAAGGAAACAACTTTCAACTGAAATTTCTATTTCTAGCTGCATTTTTAAGGATATCAATAAAATAAAGATACCTTCAGACATAAAAAGCACGAGTTTATAGTCCACAGACAGGTAATAAAAGACTCATTAAAATATATATTTAAACATGAAGAAAACTGAGCTCAGATGTAAGGACTGGCCATATGAAAAATATGATGAATAATAAAAATATTATAATAATGATAATAATAAATAGAATTAGAAGTTGATTTGTAAGACATATTATGGCTAATTAGAGAGTAAAAAATGATAAAGGCAAAATTCTAATCAATAGTAATAAGAGGGAGATTGTTCAAATACTGGGTAAAGGAAATAAACTTCTTTGTCTTTTAAAGAGAATAATGATGTTGCATAATTTTAGATTGTGTTAGAAAAAAAATTTAGTTATGTATGTATGTTATATATTTAAAGCTAACTATTGTAAGAATGGTTATATACTCCATTACTTCTAAAAACCAGGAACATGAGGAAGAGATAGAAATTACATTATCTGTCCACCCAAATGCATAAAACAAAAGGGAGTAAGGAAATGTTTTTTTGTGTTTTTTTTAAACATAAAAAATGGAACTGGTAAATAGAAAACACAAAATAAATTCATATATATATAATCATAATAAATATAAACTAGTTATACCCACCTATTTAAAAAAATCTATGTTTAATCTGCTCACAAGATTTATGATAAATCCATACCTCATAGAAAATTTGAAAAATAAAAAAAACAAAAAAAGAAATTAAGCAAAAAACTTCAGAAAAATACCTTTCAAAAGAAAGCCCATGTAATGATATCAAAAGGAGATCAATATAGAAAACTTATATATTAACTATAAAAAGAGAGAAATTTGAATTTAAAGTAAAAAGCAGGGAAGTAAATAGACACAGTACCTAACAACAAAAGGCATAATTCATCAAAATATTGTGCTAAGCTTACACATGCTCACAGATAGCTTGTTATCCTGTCTTTCTGGACACATGGAAGCTTGTACTTTCCATTTCCTTTGCAGTGAGATGGTCCTATGTGACTAGTCCTAGGTACTGAAATGTGAGCAGAAGAGATGTGTGCCCCTTATGAGAGAGGCAATGGTGAGCCCATGCATGATTCTCCAGTCTGCCTCTGATCCTGCCACAAGGACTAAGGAGGCTGTATGCTTTGGATCAGAACTTTCCAATAGGAATATAGTGTGACCCACATAGTTAGTTATAAAATTCTCTTTTAACACATTTTTAAAAAGTAAAATGAAACCAATAAAATTAATTTTAATAATACATTTTATTTAACCCAAGATATATGCAAAATATTACCATTTCAACATATATAATCAATATAAAAACATTTTTTATAATAACTGAAATTATTTTATGCTTATAGCATATCTCTGATCAGATAGCCACATATCAAGCACTCAGTAACCACTATGAGTCCTTCTGTATTGGACAGCATAGTTTTACATAGTGGGGTTGCCATGTGGAACCCACTTGACCTGGAATTGCTGACATGTTACAGAAGACAGGTTCCCTGAGAAATCCACTAGATCCACAATATATTTTGTATGAGAAAGAAATAAATCCTTGTTAACACAGAAAATTATGGAGTTCTTTATACTGCATCATATTTTACATATCACAAAAATACAAAGATAACAACAATCATGGCTTCCTATGCACATAAAAATATAGCTTTGAAATATATAAAACAAAAACTGATATACTCTCAAGAATAATTTATAAAACTTGATTCAAAGAGGTTTTTATGCATGTCTATGAAAAAGTTATTGACATAGCTTAAAATTTATTAAGGTTATAGGATCTTTGAATTAACAGCTATTCTAATGAACATATAATATGGAACCTATATCTCACAAATAGACACCATTTTTTAAGCATTCATGAAGCATTTTCTTTATAATTTTTATGTGCTACTGTTGAAGGAATTATCAGTAAAACTAAAAAATTCAATATTATGTAGACTATTTACTCTCAACATAATGTGATTATATTATGATAAAAAACTAAAAAGAGATAAAAGTCTTATGAGTTTGGAAACAAATATATATATATATATAATATATTACATATATATATAAATTCCTCAGTGACTCATAAAGCAAAATGATAATGGTTTTCCAAAATCTTCAGAATTGTAGACAATAAAAATAATGCATAGCAATAAACCTAGAATGCAGCTAAATAGTTTTTAGTGGAAATTTTATAATTTAAATTCATTCATTAATTTAACAAGAAATTTTGAAAGAAATTGTTAACCAGTCAATTCAAGAGGCTTGGAAAAAAAAAAAAAGAAGCAACCTCATCTTAAGAAAATGGAAGAAATAATATTCAAAACAAATAGTATAAATTAATTTTAAGAAACAAGAGGAAAGAAAATAATTTAAAAACCTGATTATTTGAAACCTTTAGTAAAACAGATAAACAACAAAAATGTGATGGACAAATTAATTATATTCTGAAGGAGAAGGAAATAATATGTACTTAGAGTATATTTTTAATAGTAAGTAAAAAATTTAAGAAAGTTATAATAGGAGAATTTTACAGGCTCTCTCTTTGCCTGGTGGACTTGCTTAGCACTAAATAGGAGAAACAAATGTAAGAGCAAGAAAGGGATATTATGTCACTTGCCCTGTGTGAAGTATGTATTGGAGTATGTAGGGTAATTATTATTGCAGCTGATATATCTGTACTTGTTTAATGTGTATAAGTATATTCCCATACACATGAGTGTGTAAAATTGTCCTGTGTTTGTATACTTATGCGTGATGATTTCTCTATTGATTCTGTATCCATATATTTGAATGAATGTATTATACTTTTGTAGCATAATAAAATCAACTGGTATTATACATAGAATTTTTATCCAAAATATTTTTATACCACCTCCCACATCTCACAATAGTTAAAGCCAGGCCAGATGTGTTAAATAAGTGAGAGGTGATTTATTTTAGTTCTATGAGGTATCATAATTATATTGAATTTAAATTGAGGAGGGATGTGTAAAAGTTCTCTTACAAAATCTTTTGATTATTTTAATATTTGTTTGTAAGGTGGTGGTAGAAAAGTAGAGTCTAAAATTTGAAACCTGTACTTTTCAGAAGATAAATTGGCCCTAAAATCAAAATAGCTTAATATAACATAGATATTTCCATACCGACAGATGGGAAAATAGGTTAGTCTGTGGAAATGCTAGCACTACATGAAGTTTTTGCTCTGTAATGGTCTATAAACAATTTAGCACACAATAAACTTAAGAAATTAACATTTCCACAGAAAACAAGTATTGTGCAATCCCCATGATACGTTATGAAGTGAATTCACAACATGGAGTTTAAGCATTTTGATGGCTGGATTAGATACTTAAGGCACAACATGATGAAATTACAAGTTCCTTACTTTAGTTATCAGTCCTTAACAAGACAGATAACATGTTGATTTATTAATTTCAACCAGGCAGAAAGATAGAGTAAGGGGATATTGGAAAAAAGAAATGTCAGGATTTCGGGTTATCAGATACTTATGAATAAAACAAGATATCATCAAGTACATAATAAAGAGAAAAAAGGATAGTTATCTAAACTTGGAAAGGGACTTGCTGTTCACCATGAAGACAAAGATGTATAATGTCTTTTAATCAATATATAAAGTACTATAAATGTCATGGTTCTTTTCAATTCAACACACATTTATTAAAAAAACTATTACCTACTAGGCATTGTGAAAGGTACTGCAGACACACAGATAAAGAGTTAGACTAAGGGTTGCAAAAAGCTCCTAGCCAAGCAAAGAAGACAGGAAGATAAACTAATAAAATCTGAAGATGTAGAGGCATAGCACAATTGAAATATGTACATAGAGTTACTATAGAATAAAAATATTCACTTTACCTAGGAGACAGGAAGCCTTCTTGGAGGAGAGGACAGCTGATCTGGGTCCTGAGGACAGAGGGAGGAGCCTGTGTCTTTGTAGGGGACAGAGTACAACTGGGTTAATGACTGTGGACAGAGTGGTGTCCCACCCTATAGGTCATGACCATTCAGAACACTGTTCTAACATTTTGGCTGTGATCCTAGGTCAGAACACAACTTATCTGAGCTTTTGTCACCTTATCTGTAAAGAAAGGATTGTAGTACTTCTAGAATTGTCATGAGGTTTAGAAATATGTATATAAAAGCACATAGTAAAATAATGACAATAGATTAATAAAATAACCATAATTCATTGAGTGCTTAATTATTAACAACTAAAATGAATACTTTTGATACTTAACCATATTTAATTTCAAGTACAACCTTGTGGTACATATTATTATTCTCATTACAGAGGTATAAATTGAGGATTAGGAAAATTAAGCAATTTCTAAAATATTATATAATATTAAATATCAATATCACCACCACCACCATAATTCCCTTAAGGATAAAACATTTCCATCTTACTGGTCACTTTATTTACAGCTTCTAGTACAGTCCTTTGTTCATAGCAGGAATTCAATAAATATTCATTAAGTAAATGAATAAATGTTTGGGAAAGTCTCACCCATGTCAAATTCCAAAAGCCACACTCTTAAATTACAAAGGTAAGTAAATACTAACACTCAAAAGTTATTATTATTGAATGTTTAATGTTTGCTAACTGGAAATATAAAATGCTTTCTAAAACAACTAATAGAAAGATGAAGTTTTACTGGCAAAAACAGACAAGAGAAGGAGAAAAGTGAAGAGAAATAGTGATCAGGTAATAGAAATGGTGCCCTAAATTAAATCTGTTGGCAGAAGTGATAGCTAAAAACAGTGTGGCTCATCGGCAGTCAAGGTTCTCAGAAGCAGGGATCAAAGAAAAGATGATCCAGCAATATATAACCAAAAGTTAGAAATATTTGCATACAGAAGTAAGGCAAGAAGCCTCTAGGAGAATCAATATTCCACCATAAAGACAAATCAATAATAGAAGACTTCTGTAATATGTGATATGTGGAGTAGGGAGAAGGATGAAGAGGTGAGAGAAATGAATTACTCTGGCTTTTGGGGAGATATGATATATTACTTGAAAAAAACATACATCAGGATCTTTTTCAGTAAAATAAACTACAGGGCCTCCTCTGTACTTATTTATTTCTCTGTACCTAAAGCTGTAATTATAAACATGTCTATAATAGTATGTCTGAGCCATCCAGAAAGTGTGTGTGTGTGTATTTGTTTTTTACCTTAGACCTGAATTTTTGAGGCAGGTATTAAGTTATATTATTTTATGTTGAATAGGTTGAGAAGTCTGAGGCACATATTATATATTTTAGAGAGATTTATGTTAAAAATTAAAATAAAAATATTCATGCTCAGAAATTTCAATTAGCATTTAAAAGAGTTCTTGTCCTGTGTCTATAAAACTCAAAAACTCAATTCACTAGACTATTGTTGGAGACCCACACTTAATAGCTCTGAATATCCTGAATTCCAGGGTGACCTAGAGAAGACAGAGCCACTCTGTCTGAAAGAAACCTAGATATATTTCTTGAACTTCCAGTGTTCACCAACACCATGGAAGCATTGGATGGAACCGTTAAGTCCAGCCAAGTGAATAAACTTAGACACAGGATAGTGCAAATCTCATTTGTTTGACGTTTGAAGTCTTCTTCCAGTTCAGTCTCCAGCACCTTTTTCCATTACAACCTTCATGTCCTAATAAGTAGGGATATTTCATTAGAGATTAGATAAAAGGACTGTTTTGACCTTCCCCTCCTTGATTATATGGAGATCTCATCCAATGATCTTTTAGATATTAACATTTTCTGTATGAATAACTTATAGACTAAGCAACTGCAAATGCTTGAGAGTTATTAATGCACTCTCATTAATGACTACGGGAATATAGGCCAACCTGGCCAACCACAGACATTGTCCTTTATCTTGGTAAGAAAACTCAGCTCAAATCCAAATCTAAATCCAAATATATTACCTTTTAAAAATAATTCTGGTGTGATTTGCTAGCTAATTTGATATACTAATATTTCATTGAATATTTTTACCACTATGTTCGTGAGGAATATTAGCCTGCAGTTTTCTTTTCTGGTAATGTTCTTATCTGGTTTGAGTATCAAAATAATGCTGGACTCATAAAACAAGTTAGAAAGAGTTCTGTCCTTTCCAGTTTACACAAATGTTTTAAAGAATCCATCAGTGAAGCCATGGATGGGTAGAGCTTTCTTTGTTCAAAGTTTAAACTACAAATTCAATTTCTTTAATCAGTGACTCCTATTTGGGTCACTTCTCCACTTCTCCAGATTTTTACTCCCTTCTACAATCAGCCTACTCTTTATTTTTTCTTTACTTTTATAGTCAGAGTCTTCAGACAGTTATTTTTTTACTGGCGCTGCAACCCAGTTTTTGCTGTTACCACAACACACTTTTTAAACTGGAAAACAATTTAAATGAAAGAAGACTGGAGGCAGAAGTTACATATTATTTTCTGAATTCCTATTATGAATCAAGGCCTTATATAGATTATTTCATTTACTGTACATGAAAAACCATTTATTTATTTGTTATTATCCCCCATTTGAAGATGATGATGTGGGTTCAACAAAAATCAAATAACTTGACCAAACTCCTTCAGTAAAAAATAAAAAGAATTAGAATTTGAGCACAGGTTTCTGGCCAACAAGGTCCATCTATATTTTTACCAACAATCAGAGCCATTGGAAAACTACAATAAACATTTCATATAATTAGTCTTTAACCATTTTCACATTTTTCAGAATATAATCTCAAACCAGCAGATATTCTTGAACTGATACATTTGAGAACATCTAAAGAGTTTACAAATACTATTTGACAATAGTTTAAAATTTTTTACATAGTTTAGTAACTAATGTTTTCTCTTGAAAATAATTGTTAGCACATTCCAAATAAAACCTTAACTATCCATAGTAATTTTAGGGTCATGTTGCTTCAAAGACCCCTCATTAACTTCTTTAAAAATCATATGATGGGAACAATATGGCAAAAGTGAAAATTACATAATTTTAATGATACTCATTAATACAGTGATATTTTACCCATCTGGGAGGCTGATATAAATACCAAATTCTTATAAATAAAAATCACAGGTTATCACTCAAGTATTCTGAAAATAAAATTTTATAAAGGAGTTGCCTATTTTATGCAACAGTTATTTAATATCTCCAGTCATGTCCAATGTTCTTTATACAACTATATTAGTATAATATCTAAAATAAGAGTTAGCATTTAAATTGCATTCCCAACATGTCATATTTTCCTACGGAATTATATGACATGTCTGTAAAAGTTTTAATCTTTTTAGTGGATCTCCGTTAGTAATAATGTCTAAAACATTGTTTCTCTGTGATCAACAAACATGTCAGTGCCTAAATTGAAGAAATCACCATCAATATGTCTCAAATTCCAAAATATGACTCCTGCCCTAAAGAGAAATCTCCTTTTGTAAACAGTATTTTTTTTCATATATTTGCTTTTAAAGTATGCATCTTCCTAAAGTAAGGGTTTTTTTTTTAATTTCAAGAAAAACATTCTCATTTCCTTTTATACTCAGGTTGTCAAATACATGTGATATATTTCAGGCTCAGATTTGTAAGGGCAGCATATGAGGTAGTTACTTTTAGCATCTGCTTGTTATAAAGCTCAGTGTACCCTCCAGACATACCCTTCATAATCACTGAACATGAGAAACACTGTTCATATTAAATTGGGCTGCATGAATAATACAGAAGTCATGAATTTAAATTATTACTAGTATCCAGAGGAAATGGTAGAGTTTCAGCCTTTAAATAAGAACTCCACTTTATTTCTAGAAACTGAAGTTATTAAGTTGTAAATCAGTACCGTGCCAGGGTTCCGAGCCTCTCCTGATCCTTGAACCACTCTAAGGTATTTCAGAAATACTGTTCTACATTATATGTCCCCTCAAAAGACTGTTAAGTTTACTCTCACAAGATACTGAAAGCTTTTCAATGATTTGTTTTGCATTTTCTTATTTTTATAAAAAGGTAAAATAAAATATGTATCAGGTGCTGAAATATGCCCCTGACCTAGAATATGTGAGTAGATGGATTCACAAACTACCATCAAGCACTATAATTCACACCGCTTCAGGGCAAACTATGCTTTTTTAATGAAGTTGCCAAATTTAAACAGTTTTTTTCTCTACCTCAAATGTTCCCACTATGCTTTCTGCTACCTTGGAACCTGAATAGTACAGGATTCTGTGAGTTGTACTTATAAGAAGTCATAGGGGTCTGGAAAACATGATGTTAGAACCATTGCTTACATGGTTAACCCTGCCGGTAATGTTTTCTTCCTTCTTTTCTATCTGAATTGAAATAAATGCTTAGCAGCTCAGTTCAGTGTGGGAATATGGAAAGCACTGCAGGTTTTAAAGTCAGAGAAACCTGAGTTTTGATTATCTCTTTGTGATTTGCTTACAGTAAGTCCAATGCAACCTTTCTCCCCCTTCCATTTCTGTGATAATGAAACATGCTGCATCAGAGAAGTGAGGGCAAGATTGTAGGAAAAACAGTGCAACAAGACAGGTGTCAATTTCCTTACAACTTCTCAGAGCATAGCCAATCAAGAAATAAACTTTTATTTTGCTTAATCCATGAATATTTAAGGTCTGAATGTTGCAGAAATTGAGATGAGATTCTAATGGGTATGCTTATATTCTTGTATACATTATGTGGATACATACAATACAAAAAAGCTAGTCTTTCACATAATGGGAAAAGACTGCAGCATTCTAATTAAAGTCACAAACAAAACAAGAATGTACACTAGCACCACTTTGTTTTCAGTGTTGTGGTATAATCACCACTGTAATTATGTTAGAGCAATATTTCAAGGTACAAAAATTAAAGAGACAAAGTATAGTTATATTTATTTGCCAGTTCTATGATTGTAATAACAGTCAAGACAAGAAATTGGAAATATAAGTTTAAAATATATTTTTAGGGCTTCCCTGGTGGTGCAGTGGTTGAGAATCTGTCTGCCAATGCAGGGGACATGGGTTCGAGCCCTGGTCTGGGAAGATCCCACATGCCGTGGAGCAGCTAGCCCCGTGAGCCACAATTACTGAGCCTGCGCGTCTGGAGCCTGTGCTCCGCAACAAGAGAGGCCGCGATAATGAGAGGCCCGCGCACCGCGATGAGGAGTGGCCCCCACTTGCCGCAACTAGAGAAAGCCCTCGCACAGAAACGAAGACCCAACACAGCCACAAATAAATAAATAAATTTTTTAAAATAAATAAATAAATAAATAAAATATATTTTTAATTTAAAAAGATAAACATCAAAGCAAAAGCATTGGGCCTCCCTGGTGGCGCAGTGGTTAAGAGTCCGCCTGCCGATGCAGGGGATACGGGTTCGTGCCCCGGTCTGGGAGGATCCCATATGCCGCGGAGCGGCTGGGCCCGTGAGCCATGGCCGCTGGGCCTGCGCATCCGGAGCCTGTGCTCCGCAACGGGAGAGGCCACAACAGTGAGAGGCCCACATACCGCAAAAAGAAAAAAAAAAAAAAAAAGCAAAAGCATTTATTATAGGTTAGTAAGTACTTAATGTCCAGTACTTCTAATGATAATTTGACATTTTATACATGAGATTTAATTTAGAATTATAACTCATATTTTTGTTTTCTTAAGAAATTTAATACTTCTTAAACAGAGTTCTTGAAAATTTATATTAAAAGCCTATTTAATTCTTGAGTGAGCTCGGTTTCATAAAGGAGCCATCAATTCTCATCATTCTTTGTGACAGTTAATATAGTGAAACATTACACTCAGTCAGTATCACTCATGTTCTTTACAAGTGGGAATTAGAAGAATTTCAAGAAATGTTTGGTTGAATTTTCTGGCAATCTAATAAATATGCTGTCAGTTTCCAAGTAAATATTCTGGCTGGAGTATTTTACAGGAAGAAAAATTTGATTCATAGAATCATTGGCTTAAATTATACTTTATTACAAAGTATTGGGAGACTAGAGTTGTTATTTTTATATAAAAAGTTAATGTAGAATTTAACTGATAGTAATATATTTCTTATACTGAAAGAACATGTAGCAACATTTCTTCTTACACATTTCTTATAAAGAATTTTATTGAGTTTGTTTTGATGATAGCAAGGTAATTACCTTGTGAAAATCCAAGACAGCTATAAGAATATATAGTTTAGCTTTTACAGACTCCCACTTACTTTTGCTCCTATTTAATAGGGGACTTCAGTCTGTTTCATGGATTTTTTATCAAATAAAACAGTGAATGTAATTGGTGTCATGGAAATAGCAATAATTAATAATAGTACATCTAATTCAGTTCTCAGTATAAAGTTATTTATTTCTATTTACATATCTAAAACTAATTTAGATTCACCCAAATATAAAACTTCAGAAAATCAGATATTTATATTTTCAATAACAGGATGACTTACATGGGGGTACAAGTATGCTTTGATAATATAAATTCTAAAATTCCATGGCTAAACTGTGATTTAAGGTTTATGCTTTCCCTCTTTCCCCAACCCAACCCTTCAGGCAGGTCAATATTTAACACTGTCTGTCAGTTATGTTCCTTTCTTTTTTCATTCCCATATAAACTACACATTTATACAATGGACAATTAAAATATTCTTCTAATGTATCCACTGTATTTTTTTCATTCCTTACAAATTGCATGTCCAAATTAATCCCCATAAAACACTTCTTTAATTATATTACTCATCTACTCCAAAACTTTTAATAAATTGTCATTATCCATAGGATGAAGTCTATACTTTATACCTTGGTATTTAAAGCTCATTTCATTCTGCCTCTAAACTACTTTTTAGCATTGCCTTTAATTACCCTCCAACATGAAGCCTTAGTCTACTCAAAATAGCAGACAGGATTTCAGTAAAACAATTCTTACTACGAAACTTTGTCGCTAAACAAGTAAAAAAGTCCTTCACGTAGTATCAGATGCCATGTAGAAAACTAGAGTAACATAATAAAGAATGAATCAAGCAGTGCCAGGGGGAAACACTAGATATCTAATGAAGAGAAGTAGCCATATGTAGAGTGTTTGGAACAGTCCTTGCTTCAAAGTCCATGAAAAAAATCTCCCTTTCTTTGCCTTGGTGGAGGTTTTGTTTAGTAAGATTGTCATATTAAGGTAAACAGGAAATTTTACTTTTGACAAAAGAATATTAAAATAAATTATGGATATTCTTCTTGCTATTTCTCTAAAATGTAATCTGATCATTTATTTCTCATTAAGATTTTTATAACATTGAGTTAAAGTAAAAGGCTAATGTTTTAAGATTACTCTTGTAATTGTCATGATCATATCTTTCATTAACATTCAATTCAACTCTAAGAATTCTGTGTACTTCAGTCCACATAACTGAAGTACTCACTCCCAGGGAACGGAAAAGATATGTTCTACTGCTATAGAAATCATAGTGAGATGCAAAAGGTTTTCAGTATCTTTGCATATGAAAGCAAAGATGACAGCATATGGTAATTTTATCTCCAGATTATTTGATACAATATTAAATCACCTATTTTGGTATTGTCCTTTTGTTCAGAACTGCAATGTATTCACGAGCTTCACTTTCTTTATAGAAAGATTGAGTTACATATTGGAATGAAATTTTAAAATTCCTTTCCATCTGAGTGCTTTGATCCACCTCTGCAGTGACAAACACCAATTAATAAAGATAAGCTTCAAAGCACAGCCATTTGAAAAAAATTAATTATTCTGAATGTTTGTGAATATTCAAGTGATTCTCTTATATGGCTGAGGTGGAGTAATATAGAAAAATTAGAAGCTATTTATAAGAAACTGTAAAAGTATCTTGATGCAACCTTGAATACATTCATTTTTGTGAGTTGAAAATTAGGCTTGAAACATATATAATATCTCCACAAAATCTGGAAGCACAAATAATAGAAGCTGTTGATTTTATGCCACATGATCTAACTTATGGTTAAAGAGAAATGAAGCAATGAATTGTGTTATAGCAGGAAGTATCTTGAATTTGAGTAAGAAGAATTGAATTTTTAGGCCTGGCACTGCCGTTCTATAGCTATGTGACTTTGGTGCAAGGCCTTGAATTAATGTCTCTTTATAAGAGTCTCTAAGATTCAGCAACTCATCTATAAAATGTGTGTGTCTGTGTACGTATGTATATGAACATGTGCTCGGACTTCGATTCTGGCATCAGCTCCTACATTTAAAGAGGATGGAAGTTGCTATGTCATCCTTACAAGAAAAAGCTTGACAAACTGAAAAAAAAAAAAAACTTCTCTTAGATCCATCAGAAAACTGAGGTTGCAAGGCAAACTGCCACACTGAAATCTGGAGGGACAGGTGAATGTAGAGTCTAGTCAAGATCTACATACCTTGAGCAGGAGCTGCTGAAATCATAAGTTGATAGGAACACTTTCATGGTAAGTTTTACAATTTACTGGAGACTGAGTCAAGATTAACTTGAGACTGAGAAAATCCTCTGAGCCACAATCTTAGGGGGGCCTACAAACTTTTGTTTGTCACTATGAAGATCTGAGAAAGATTTCCTGATGGTTCTGGCTGGGAGGAAATAAACAACGGTTGTGAAATATGTTCAGAACCTCCTCCATAACAAAGGATTACTTTCCAGGAAAAAGACCTTTACCAGAACCTTCTAGAATGGGGAGGAGCACCCTCTAGCTTTGCTGTCTCACCTATAGATGAAAAGAATTCAACAGAAGTCAGGACTTTTCAGTAGACTGAAAATATTACAACCAGATAATGAAGTAGGGACAAGGGAAAGAAAGTTATCCCACTGGAAGAATACTTCAAATGTCACAGCCCAGATACACAGACCCATGAAAACACTGAGATTTCATCTGAAAATTATAGAATACAAAAAGGGAAAAGAACAGAACATAGAGGGAACAGAACAGAACAGAAGTGTGGGACAATAACAAAAGTTATAGCAGAAAAAGACTTGAAATAGTTAAAAATTTTCTAAAATTAATGACAAACATCAAACCACAAATCCAGGAAACTTAGAGAATGCCAAACAGAATAAACACAAAAAAACTTACCCATATCATGTCATATCAGATTCAAACTGAAGAAAACCAATGAAAAAATCTTGAAGGAAATCAGTAGTGAGGAAAGAGAAAATATCTTACCTGTAGAGGCACAAGGATAAGAACTTCAGTGGATTTCTATCTGAAACCATACAGTAAAGAAGAGAGTAACATAAAATATTTAAAATATTGAAAAGGAAAAAGCAAAAGCCACCAACCTAGAATTATATATCCAGTAAAATTATCCTTCAAAAGGAATGAAAGATAAAGACTTTCTTAGACAAACAAAAACTGACATATTCATTGCCCACGGATGTGCCTTTCAAGGAATGTTAAAAAAAGTTTTTAGGAAGAAAAAAAAAGGAAGCATGTCAGAGAAGGAATAAGTAAAGATAAAACCTTTTGTTTCTCTTATTCTTAATTTAAATGATAACTTTTTATAATAATAACAATAATAATGTATTGTGTGATTATAGCATATGAAAAAACAAGTGTGTGACAACAATATCACAAGAAATGGGATGGTAAAATTGGGAATACTCTGATATAAGGTACCTGCATCACATGGATGGCAGTACAATGTTATTTGAAGGTGGACTAGACTAGCTTAAAATATTTATTGTAAACTCTAGGGCAACGATTAGATATTTTTAAGTAAGTTGATACACTAAGAGAGGATCATATAAATTGCTCAATTAAAACCAGAAAAGACAGAATATGAGAAGGTACAAAAGAAACAAAGAACAAATGCAGCATACAGAAAATAGTTAGAAAAATGGTGGATGTTAATCTAACTATACAGATGATCAGTTTAAATTTGAATGATCTAAATGCACCAATTAAAAGGCAGAGAATATCAGAATAGATTTAAGAGCCAAACTATACATTGTCTACAAGAAATCCACTTAAAATAAAAGACTCAAATTGAAAATAAACGGAAAGAGAGAAGATATACAGTACTAGCACTAATCAAAAGAAAGCTGGAGTAGCAATATTAATTTCAGTCAAAGCAGACTTCAGGATAAAAAGGAACATTATATAATGACAAAGGGGTCAATTCTAAAAGAAGACATGTTAATCCTAAATGTGTATGCACCTAACAACAGAGCATCAAAGAGTATGTGAAGCAAAAACCAACATAACTGAAAGGAGAAATAGATAAATACACTATTATAGTTGGAGTCTTCAAAATATCTCTGTCAGTAATGGATAGATCAAACTGGCAGAAAATCAGTACATGACAGATAGATAGATAGATAGATAGATAGTAAGGATAATTGCTACAGTAGTCAGGCCACTTACTAGTTTTATTGATGCTATCTATGTGATCTTATATTATCTAAATCCAGTACTGCATTCATATAATTGGAATAATAGTAGTCCCTAAGGACTCATAGGGTTGTTTGAGGGTTAAATAGATTTTTATTTCTTATTGCAGGTGAACTACTTATCAGAGTGTTTGACATATAGTAAATTCACAATGAAATATATCATCATTATTTTACATTTGGATATTAATTTTGGATTAGACTTCTTTATAAATGTTTCCTTAAAACTCATAAAATTCATGAAGCTGTCAGAATGAATTTCTTATTTTTATACTGCCTGAATAATGTAGTATTCTCACGATATTTTATATTGACAAAATAAGTGTATTTTGATAAATACTATAACAATCAAATAATCTGCTTTTACTAACGTCTACAATGCCTGAAGGTGAAGTAAAAAGCATTGTATATCACTAGATAAATATAACAATCAGTAAGTTGTATTTACCGTTCAGCTGTTAGAGAAATATATTGATTTAGATCTTTTTCTCCTAAATGCCTTAGTAAACTTTCTTAAGAATAGCAAATTCCATTCATTCTCTCTCAAATCTACCATTTCAAGTTATTCATTTGCCTCTCATTTTCTGGCACCATAATGCATAATTTCTTTATACTTTCCCTTGCAATTCTGACAGGCACACCAGGATTTTTGTTCAAGATCAAGAATAAAAGGCTAAGAAATATCATTATAGAGTCAGAGCCCATACAAAAGAATGTAGAAAGGAGTGAGCTTGTGGATGATGGAAATGCCAGTGGGATTTTTGTCTATGACCCAGAATTCTCAAGAAGAAGAATCAAATATTACTTGCCTTTCAAAACTGTTTTCTCCTTTGGGAAGAAAAACAAAAAAATAAAGAGTTCAGTGATTTTGATCTTTATTAGTAAATTAAAATGGACAATTTCTATTTTCAACTATACTGAAGAACTGTAATAATGCTATTGAATAGTTACATTTCTAAATAAACATTAGGAGATGTTTGAAATACTATATATTTTATTCCAATGACCGATGCTTTCTCTGCCTGGGAAAGGTGTCTTGACACAAAGTCAAACTATAATGTAAATTTTACAACCAAAAGAATGTTTAGAGTTCTACTAGGCACACAAAAAAATACATATTAATAAGAATATAACATTGACAAAATAGGTAGTGATTTTTGAGCTGAGAGTAGAATTTCTGAGTAAAAAATATGTGCATTTTTCAAATTTACCAGATATTACCAAATTACTTACTAAGTTGTGCTGATTACACTCCCATTGTCATGGTTTAGAAATGTTTGTTTCTCCACAAAAAAACAAAAGCTTGATGTTAGCAAATAGTTTCATTTTTCCATTCTAATAAGTGTAAAATAGTACCTTATTATTGTTTGATTTTACACTTGCCCAAATATTACAAATGATATAATTAAACATGTATTTATATGATTTATTTATATGATTTACTAGGATCTTCTATTACATATTTTGCTCACTTTTCTATTCTGTTAATTTTTCCTTAATAATTTAGAAACATTGATTACTAGTCCTCTGTCAAATATAATTGTTGTGATTATTTTCTCCCAGTCTGTGGTTTTTCTGTTAATTTTTATTATATATTTTATAAAAACATTTGTTGATATAGTCAAATTATCACAAATTTTATTTTAGGTCTTATGACTTTGAGTCTAGTTTAAGAAATGCTTAACTACCAGAAGGTCATTTATTTTCTTCTAAAAATTTTAAAACGTTGTTTCTATCATTTAGCTCTTTTACCCATCAGGAATTGTTTTTTGTATGTTTGCCATGAGGTAGGATTTTAACATTCTTTTCCACATAGAAAAACATTTCCTGCACCATTGAAGAATCCATCCTTTCTGCACTGATCGGCAGTGCTTCTTAGTTCATGGGGTTAAATTTCCATTTGTCCATGGGTCTGTTTCTGAGGTTTCACTAATTAAATTGTTCTAGCAAACATTTCCCTGTGCCAACACCAGCCTACCTGATTTGATATAGCTTTAGAGTGTATCTTGATATCTAAATATCAAACCATTCCTCAAATGCTAGTTATATGTCATTTACCCTGCCACTACCACTCTCCACCCTTTTCTGCCCTATTCTACGCTTTTCATACAAATGCATATTGGATTTGTTTTTTCACTTAGCAGACTCATATGTTAGAATGGTTTTGAATTTACAGAAAAGTTACTAGATAGTACAGTACAGAGTTCCCATATATTGCCCTCAGTTTCACCTATTAATAATGTTTTCATACAGTTTCACCTATTATTGTTTTCATTATATGGTATATTTTTGTTTAATTAACCCAATATTAATACATTATTGTTAACTAAATTCCATAGTTAGCATTAAGGTTCACCCTTTGTGTTATAAATTTCTATGCATTTTGACAAATGCATAATGTCATGTATCCACCATACAGTATCATACAGAATAGTTCCATTGTTCTAAAAACCCCCTGTGCTTCACCTATTCCAACCCTCCTCATAGCCCTGAGCCCCTCGAAGCCATTGTTTTTTTACTGTCCCTAGAGTTTTCCCTTTTTCAGAATGTCATGCAGTGGGAATCATATAGTAGCTTTTACAGACTGGCTTCTCTCACTTAGCAATACACATTTAAGGTTCATCTATTTATTTTGTGTAGCTTTATAGTTAATTTTTTAAATCACTGAATAACATTCCATTGTATAAATAGAACACAGTATGTTTAGCCACTTACTGAAGGATATTTTGGCTGCTTTCACTTTGGGGCATTTATGAATAAAACTACTGTAAAGACTGTTGTGCAAGTTGGTTTTTGTGTCGACCGTTTTCAACTCAACTGAGTAAATAACCTAAGCAGAATGATTGTGGTACCTCGATGTTGTTTTAACTTGCAATTCTTTAATGACATATAATTTAAAACATATTTTCATATGCTTACAAGCCATCTGTGTATCTTTGAAGAGGTGTCTTTTCAGATACTTGACCATTTTTTAATTGGGTTGTTTGTTTTGTTATTGTGGAGTTTTAACAGTACTTTGTATACTTTGAATACCAACACATTAACAGCTATGTGTTTTGCAAATATTTTCTACCAGTCTGTGTCTTGTTTTTTCATTCTCTTAGCAGTGTCCTTCAGAGAGCAGAAGTTTTTAATTTTAATTTTTATAAATTGTCAATTTTTTCTTCTGTGGCTAGTGCTTCTGATGTTGTATCTAAAAAATCATCACCAAAACCAAGGCCACTTAGATTTTTTCTACGTCATCTTCTAGAAGTTTTATGGTTTTGCATTTTACATTTAGGTCTACAAACCATTTTGAATTAATTTTTGTGAAGGTGTAAAATCTGTGACTAGCTTCATCTGTTTGCATTTTGCATTCCCACCTTTGCAATATATAGTTTTAATGGTTTGTATAGAAAAGACATTATTAGTTCTTTGAAGCTTTTGTAAATTTAACCTGTAAAGTTGCCTGGTTCTGTTGCCTTTGGGGTTAAGTAGTTTATCTTGATTAATAATTAAAATTTTTAGTGCTTAGGGGACTTTAAGTCTCTATTTTCTTGAAATAATTTTGGTTATTAATTTTAGTAAAAGATACATTTCATTGCATAGAATTTTTCAAATTTATTGACAAACTTTTTCATTATATATATATGTATATATATACACTTGATCTCTATCATATCTTTTGTAAAGAATCAGCTTTGGTTTTGGTCATCATTTTATGTATGCTGTGTATTTCACTATTTTATATTTTATTAATTTCTGTCATCTTTATCATGTTCCTGCTTGTGTTTTCTTTAGGCTACAGTCTTGTCCTTTTACGTTTCCTGCATTAGATTCTCAGGTCATGAAACTGCAGTTTTTCTTGACTTAAAACACAATTGAAATTATGGCAGGAAATGTTCCAAAATATTGCCATGCCTTTAATACATTCATCCATTCAGTTTTATTTTGTAATGTCCATTGATTTTTTTTTTCCCTCAAAGGCATGGTATTTTTTTTCAAGGCATTTTAAATATTACAACATATGCAGTTGACCCTTGAACAATGTTGTGGTAGGGGTACCAACCCCCCACACAGTTGAAAACTGCATATAACTTTATAGTTGGCTCTCTGTACCTGTGGTTCTGCATCCGTGGATTCAACCAACCATGGATCATGTAGAACTATAGTATGTATTTATTGAAAAAAAACTGGATATAAATGGGCCAGTGCAGTTCAAACCCATGTTGTTCAAGGGTCAACTATAGGGATTTTTTTTTTACTATATGCATTATTCTTGCATGTCTCACTTAACTGCATTACATCAAAAAATGAGGTCTCTATAATATTTATTTTTAAATTTCTAGAGACATAATTGTGAAAATGTGCATGTTTTTTTGTAAATATATTTTTATGTAAAAATAAATGTATTTTTCATTAAAAATAAATGTATATTAGGCTTTAGGGATTAATATATTTCTACTAGATGAGTCTGTCTTAAAACTTTATTCATAACTTCTTTATTTTTATTAGAAATATATTGAAATCTCTCCAATGACTCTGGATTTAAGAATTTCTCTATTATTTTTTTAGTTTTGTCTTATAAATGTCAAAGCCAAGTTATTAGATGTAAGCAAATTCAATAGTACTATATCTTCTTTGTATATTCATTGATTACTAAATTGTATTTTATCATCTTATTTGTCTGATAGAAATACTGCAACATCAGATATTTTTTAGCTAATATTTTTCTGTTTACCCTCTCCTTCAACTTGGATTCATTTTCTTCATGCTCAATTAACATCTTTACTAGTTCTTTCTGTGCCAGTCTAAGAGGAGAAGACTTGCCTACTATTTTATGACTCACAAATGCCTTTATTTTTCTAATGGATGACAGTTTAGCTATCATAAAATACTAAGTTGTCTAAGTTTCTTAGAACTTAGACAATATCCTGGCAAAGTATCTGGTATTTATTGCTGTTAATGAGACAAAATCTTTTAATCAAGTTGTCATACTTTTGCAGAAAATGTCATTTCTCTTAGACATATTTTAAAATTTTCATTTCACCTTTAGTATTTTACAATTTCACTCTGATTTGCTGAGTATGGCTTTGCTTTAGTTTATTCTTCTCTCCTTTTTTTTTCTCTTTTTGCGGTACGTGGGCCTCTCACTGCTGCAGCCTCTCCCGCTGCGGAGCACAGGCTCCAGACACACAGGCCCAGCGGCCATGGCTCACAGGCCCAGCCACTCCACGGCATGTGGGATCCTCCCAGACCGGGACAAGAACCCATGTCCCATACATCGGCAGGCGGACTCCCAACCACTGTGCCACCAGGGAAGCCTTTTACTTTAGTTTAATTGGCTTAGTACACAGTATACATTTGATTTGGGGACTCATAACTTCCTTCAATTCTGGAAGATTCTAAGTTGTTGTCCATTTATATATTTCTTTTTTTCATTTTCTTCTTCTGCAATACCTTGTGTTTAGTGTACTAAATATTCACAACATTCACAATATTCTGTGGAAGGGTTATTTATCTCTATCGCATTATAGTCAGTCTTGCCCATGGAACTTGCTTGGGCCAACAACATTTAAGTGGGAGTGTGGCATGTGCCACATTCTAAGCAGATGCATTAAGAGCAATGACATGGTTGCATCATGCTTTCATGGACATGTTCTGTGAATGAGAACTCAACATTTGTTATTTTTAATGCATTTCAGTCATTTTTACTTAGGTATGTATGAACAGAATCTGTTTTATAAAAACCTATGAAAACAAACATCAAATTTCTCAGTCTACCCTCTTTTAAACCTTCTATTTATATTTTTGATTTTCCCCCCTCTGGGAGTATTTCTCAATACTTACTAATCTAATCTTTAATTTAAAAGTACTTAATTGATCAGCTATTTTCAGAAGTGAGGCATGCCTAAGGAAACTATGAATGATGAAACACTGAGTGAGCAGTAATAGTGGGAAACATAATTTGAGCTCTGAACAAACAAAGGAAGAGAACGGTTTTAGGAAACAGAAAGTGCTGATGCTGTAAAAGAAGGTAAGGTCTGTAGGAAGTATAAGCACAGTCATAGAGAAATTCAGGCATTGCCAGAACTGTCATGAGGCTTAGAAAGAGGAGAGAAAAAAAAATTCCACTTTGTCTATCCTAATAACTTACATTCTACTGCCAGAGACTCCTTGTGTCTAGGCCCAACTAGAAGTTAAAATGGAAGAAGCCCAGATGATGCAGTTCACAGAATTCAGTCTGTAAGAGCATAGAATATGGAACAAAATGGCAGGTTTGGGGAAAGAGGAAAATGAAGAATAATCAAAACACTTTTTAAACCACAAATTTCTCTGTTTCCCTAAGTTCAATAAAGAAGTTATCTCATCTATGGGCATTTTCATTTCATTTTCTTTTTTATTGGATGACATTTTAGGTTGCAAGGAACAGAAGCTGAGTCTGCATAATTATACTATTATTAAAAGAATGAGTAGACTTTAAATCTGGCTGGTAGAGAATAACTTGTGTAAAAATAACCCGTCTGCCAAAACAACTCTAAAAACAATAAAACACCTATTTGAATGCTTTGTAGACCAGCTAACACAGTCAGAACTCTAGGGCCTGTAATCCTCGAGAGAAGGGAAATGTGTGGATATGAGCTCCGTGTTCACCTTTGTTTCTAACTTGAGGACATTTGCCAATTGTCAGTGAAGGACAATACAGCATGAACAGAAAGCCCCAATCCCACTGAGCTAAGGAAGCAGAGATATGAAATCTAGGATTTCCAAAGAGATGAAAATGAAAATGAGGAAACTGCTGAAAAGTAAACCCAAAAATTTGAATGAAATTTTATTTAGAAAAGTTTGGATGCCAAAGCTGCTCAGGGGAAGGACATGTCTCAAAAAACAAACAGACACACACACACACAAATACCAGAAAGCAGCAGCTGAAATGCTAAAGAGCTGAGCAGAAGTTTTCTGAAGATTTACAGTTCTAGGAAAACAGAAGTTGAAGTTCAAGAGACTCTGGTAAAGACCTCAGGCTTTCAGCAGAGATTCTTAAAGGTTTATGTTCCCTTCCTATAATATAGTAAGAGGTACCCAATATCACTTACACGGTGATTTTGTCAAAAATATTTGAACTAAATCAAGTCATAAACATACTTATTAATATGACAGGACAAAAGGCTTGGAATCTTCAATGAATCAGATATGAAGAATGGCAGGAAACCTAGAAGTTTTACAGATGAGAGAAATTGAAGGGACATAACCAATGATAATTCATCAATCTTGACAGAATCCTCAGTGGGGTAAACAAACCCTTAACAGACATTTTTGCTACAACTGAGGAAACTTTGCATGTTGCATCATGATTTTGAATTAATGCTAATTTTCTTAAGTGTAATATTATTGTGGTTGGGTAGGAAAATGTCCTTGTCTTGGATGATTCATGCTGAAGTAGTTAGAAGTGAAATGTCTTGATGTTTGCAGCATCCATTTGGACAGAGAGAGGGGAAAATGGAGCAGATGGGTAGGATTTTAGTAATTGGTCAATGTTGGTGATGATACCACAGGTTTAAATTTTACTCTTCATTCAACTTTTCTGACCTTCTGAAAATTTTCAAAATAAAGGACAAACTTTTAAAAATTTCAAAGCCAACCTCTAAATTAAAGCATGTTTTATTTTTGAAAGCTGATTTCTCACTTAAGTGAATTTGACACAAGTCCAAACTAATTATCAAAGCCTGAGCCTTTTGAAGGGTACCATTAATTGAAATTCAGAGCTGAGATACTAACTATTCAGAGTGAAGTGGCTATCTTATGAACAACTTGATTTTTTCACAAAGTCTGACCCATATTATTTTGAGTGTTTTTCTTTTTTGATTGAAAACACCAAGGTTTTATTTAATTGTATAAATTATGCCCTTGGCTTTAGAAACTCTAACAAAATAGATGCAAAAAATTAATTACAATATTGTCAGAATCAACCATTAAACAGCAGGATACAAGCATCATAAAATTAGCATTTTCATCTAATCATTCTAGTGTCATCTGCTAATTTCAAATAGACCCTATAAACAGACATTATTTTTCAAAGCATCCTTACACAAACCCTTAATTCATATTGAACCTTTGGAGTGACAACACTTGGAGTCAGTCAAAGTTCTGAAAGAGATGATCCTTACTTTTCCAAAAGAAATTAGGAGAATCATGGTTTATTTACTTTCAATCCATATTCACAAAGAAGGTGAATACTATACAAAACAGATGTTATGTGCCTTAGTTCTTATGACTGGGAATGCTTCCAAAGACTAACAACTCAAATTGCTCACTATAGAACTCCTTTAGTGAAATCTTGTTAGAATGTATTTCTTTTCTTTCTTCTCATTCCATTCTCACAAGCATTAAATAAAATGTTTTTGTTATACTAAGAAATGTGTTCAGTTTTCCACCTTTTGTGATGGTGTAGGTTGAATTTTCCTGACAATCTCTCAAATATTCCTTTCCCTAATATGCAGCCTACAAAAAGAGTTTCATCACTTCTTTGTATCCACAATGTCTGTCATTTTAGTGGGTGCTTAATAAACATCTGTTATTAAAAATGAATTCTGTACCTGAAATACTTTTCTTAATATATTGTACCTCTTTTAACCTCCGTATGGGCAAAATTTCTCTTGATTGGCTCATGATTCTTTCAATCTCTCCTTCAACAAATATGTATTGAAAGTCTGCTACATGTTAGATCCTATGTTAGCATCTGGATTTACAAAAATCATAAAGGCATGTTATCTGCACTTTAGGGGATCTTAAATCTATGGGGGAGAAAAACATGAAAATACAATCTTATAATAGCAATAAAGAAATTATCTGCAAAGTCACAAGACCAAAATGATAAGTGATAATACGTTTGTCCTCATTCCAAATCGTTGATTCCTCTTCTTTTGTATAAGAAGAGAAATAGATACTAAGGCAAGAGCAGACAGACCCTTAAAATATACAGCTCTTAATTACTAGAGATCAATCAATGTTTGTTACTCAAGATAAATAGTAGAGCTAGAGATAGTTGATGAGAAAATAAGAATCCAGAAAAAAAGATTATTGCAATCCATCATTTAATAATCTACACTTATCTCAATCTTAGTTAATTTGTTCCTGTTTTTGTCAGTCTATTAATAGAAATTTCTGTTGAAAATTGTGTTGGAAACTACTGAGTTCCTTTAATCCTTGCATTTTCTTGAAAAGTAGATATTTTTTCTATTTTATTTAACCCTGCCAATATTACTGTACTACTGAGGTCAGTTGTAAAGCAGAGATCTCTGATCATAAAAGTTGTTTAGGACCTGTGGAAACATCAAGTATTCTCATCATAAAGACATACCTCTAGTAGAATAAATAATTGTGAATGTAATATCTACATGAACTGGATACTCAGAAGAGTATATTTAAAAGTTTGGATTAAAAGGAAATTCTTTGGGCTGAAATACTGGGTTGTAGGAGAGAGCTCTGCTATTATAAAACTTTAATCATTTGAAGAAAGAAACTCGATCATGATTATTAAAGATTCTATGGGAAGGCAGGAGCTCAACTTCTGTCATTGCCTCTAGAATTTTTTTTCTTGTCTCAGAGAATGAAGTATCCATAACTCATCTGAGGACAATCTTCACCTGTGTTTGGAATTCCATCACCACCTGCCACCTCAGGCACCTAATTCTAGTAGTTTAAAAGTCAAATACTGATCACGGCGAAATCTACTCTCTTGATCCGGATTTTTTCAAGAACTAAGACCCATGAATCCATACTTCCTATTTGAAAATTCTAATTGTATATCCTACGGTCACCTAAATTTAAATTATTTGAGTAAGAATCAGCAGTTGCAAGCCATAGAAGCTGACTCTAGGTCATTAAAATGTCCAACAAAATTTTTGAGAGGGCCAAAGAACCTGGATTGAGACTAAACACCCAGAAATAGTTACCAAAACACTGGTGTACAATGATTCCTCTGCCAATACAGCTGAGCACTAAACACCAGCCAGTTTTCTTTTTGCACCAGGCGATTGACCTTGCAAGTTTACCCTATATGACGACTATTACTACTACTTTTACTGCTGCTGTTAGTGTTGCTGCTACTACCAGCACTTGAGAGAGGGAAGAGACACAGGGAGAGAGAGAGAGATCAACCCCACCACTAACCAGCTTGTGTCACCAGTTTTAGAATCAAAGTCCATTGCAAGAAATCGTTGGAGCCAAGATCACATGTCTGCATCCTGGTTCATTGAAGCTGGGAAAGTGTCTATTCCAATATCCAAAGCTGAATTCATTATTTTTTCTCCTAATTTCACCTTATATTTTATTTCTTTACATGCCATCACCTCCCAGTCACTCACTTAAGCTACAAACTTGGAACTCATCTTTGAATCCTTACTCCCCCATTTCCAGTCATTCCTGGTTGTATATGTCAATCTTCTTAATATCTGTTAAATCTATCTTCTTTTCTACATCACCACTGTTGTCTTAATTCAGGTCCTCATAATTTCTTATTTGGATTATTGAAAAAACTTATTAGCTTGTCTCCCTGTTTAGTTATCCTCAACAATTGTCTCCTACATGATCAGAATTCTCTTTCTAAAATGAAAATCTTTTCAAGTCTCTCACATATTCCACTCCTTTAGTTTCTCTACTAGCCTTCAAGACAGAGACTGAAGTAACTAGGATGTCTATATTCAAAGCCATTGCTATCTGGCTCTTATTTGTCTCTTCAACCCTGTTACTAAACTAGTGCACCCAAACCACCACCAACAACAATTTCACTACCATTTTCATCATCACTACCATTACAGCCATACATTAGTTAAAAGCATATGGGAGTATATACCATTTTATTACCATTATGGGAAAACTATAGCAAAACAGTTTGAACTTAGATTTAGTTTTTTTTAATGACAAAGTTAAAAATAATAATCACAATTAAATAATTCAGATAACTGTCTATGTCTTAATTCGTTTCTAGAAGGTTAGTGGCTGTAGAAGCCTCAAGCAATGAGCTGGAAAATCCAGAAAAACAAAAATCTGATTTGCTTTGATAGGGGGTTAGGCTCAGTATATGTTTTCCATTTTATGTTTGTTTTACTTTTAAATAGAAATTATCAGTAAAATAATCTGGCATCCAATCTTGATGAATATAAACTTGAAACTTAAAGCTTCACTAATAAATACGAGAAAATAGTACTGTGGATGGTTTTCTTATATAGAGAACAAATTAAAGGTCAGGGGTCAGAGACACAAAATTTGGAGTTCCAGATTTACTATTTACCAATAATCTTAGAACATTAACTTTCTTGGAGCCTCAACTCTCAGAAAGTTACATAACAATGCCTGCCTCAAAGAAAAAGATCATGAAAGCATGCCGTATAGTGTTAGACTAATACTGAGTAGAAGCTCAGTAATTGTTAGTTTCCTTTTTTTTTTTTTTTTTTTTTGTGGTACGCGGGCCTCTCACTGCTGTGGCCTCTCCCGTTGTGGAGCACAGGCTCCGGACGCGCAGGCTCAGCGGCCATGGCTCACGGGCCCAGCTGCTCCGCGGCATGTGGGATCTTCCTGGACCGGGGCACGAACCCATGTCCCCTGCATCGGCAGGCGGACTCTCAGCCACTGCGCCACCAGGGAAGCCCAGTTTCCCTATTTTCTATATGTGTCTAGGCATGAAAATTTAATGTGGATGTAATTATAATAATGATAATAATAGTAATCAATATTATTGAACATTTCCCTTGTGCCATTAATCTAAGACCTTTATGCACATGATCTAATTTAATCCTCAATAACATTTTGAAGGTTGAATCAAGGAAAGGACTAGTTACAAATGATCTTTTAAATATATTAGAAGTTTATGTTATTTTCTTATATGTAGTCACAAAATTATAAACTAATTTTGGAAAACTAATTCTGTTCAGTAAAATCAATTTCCAGTTTGTATATAAATTCACCTCCAATTGTAATATGATAGACATACCTATACATTTTTAAGGTGTGGTTCTTGTTAAATGACATGATGTTTCTCCCATTCAGAACGTAGGCCAAGACAGACAAATCTCTTTGTAGTCTTATTTTGCAGGCAGGTAGATTTATTCTCATAGACCTTTTCAATGAGGGAGGTCTGAAAGATCCTAGCTTTATGTAGTGGTCTCAGTTTCAAATTCACCCATCGTTCACAATTAAGAACTAAGACTCTTGATTACTTAAAGAGACCAACAACCTCAGGCTGACAGGGTTAAGAGGCTAGGGCTATAATTCTGCTTTCCAAGTTTTTTCTTTTCTTTCTCTCTATTGTCTATTGTTTTTCTTTTTTCTGTCATATGTGTTACATGTTTTCCTTCACTGATATCTCCTAGCTTTCCATTTTTTTACAGTGTAATATTTTATTGAGGTATAATTGATATATAATGTTATATTAGATTTGGGTACAACATATTGATTCAATATTTGTATATATTAAACAATGATTATCACAGTAAGTTTAGTTAATATCCATCACCATATACTGTAACAAAAATATTTTCTTGTGATGAGAACTTTTAAGAGTTACTCTTAGAAACTTCCAAATATTTGATACAATATTATTAACTATATTCATCATGCTATACATTACATTCCCATGACTTATTTATTTTACAACTGAAAGTTTGTACCTTATGACTCCCTTTACCCATTTTGTCCACCCTCCATCCCCTAGTAATCACCAATATGTTCTCTGTATCTGTGAGCTTATTTCACTTAGCATAATGACTTCAAGGTCCAAACAGGTTGTCACAAATGGCAACAGCAAGATTATATTCTTTTCTTATGACCGAAGTATATATATATATATATATATATATATAATATGTCTTCTTTATCTATCATTCATCAATGATTGACAGTCAATTAGATTGTTTTCATATCTTGGCTATTATAAATAATGCTGTAATAAACATGGCTGTGGTTATATCTTTTTGAGTTAGTGTTTGGATAGATACCCAGAAGTGGAATTGCTGGATCATATTGTAGTTCTATTTTTAATCATTTGAGAAACCTCCATACTGTTTTCCATAGTGACTGCACCAATTTATATTCCCATCAACAGGGCAGAAGAGTCTCCTTTTCTCCTCATCCTCTTGAACACTTGGTATTTCTTGTCCTTTTGATTATAGTCATTCTAACAAATGAAGGAGACATCTCATTGTGGTTTTGATTTGCATTCCCCTGAAGATTAGATATTGAACATCTTTTCATGTACCTGTTGGATATCTGTACGTCTTCCTTGGAAAAACGCCTTTTCAAATCTTCTGCCCATTTAAAATCTAATTGTTAGGACTTTTTGGTATTGATCTGTATGACTTTTTTAATATATATTTTGAATATTAACCCCTTATCCAGCATATAGTTGGCAAATATTTTCATTTGGTAGGTTGATTGATTTTAATTTTCTTGATAGTTTCCCCTGCTGTGCAGAACATTTTTAGTTTAACGTAGTCCCACTTGCTTATTTTTCTGTTGTTGTTGCCATTGTTCTGGTGTCAGACCAAAAAATTATCACAAAGTATTAGTGTAATATTTTGATTTTCCATCTGCTATTGTGTATTCCACAATCAGATTGAAAAAAGACAGTAAAGGGGGTTTTATTTTATTAATACACATAAATCCTAATACTTTTTAATAATCAGTAATTTAAGCAAATAAATGTAATATAATAAAATAGCTCTTAGAGCTATCTAATAACTAAGAGTTAGCTCTTAGAGCTAAATAATCTTCATATGCAATACTTTTGTTTATAGTCTGTATTTTTATTAACACAAAGATATTGAAGCTTTAAGCAGTTTTTATCCCATAATTTTCTGTCTCCTCATTTTGTTCCTCCCTTTCTCCTCTTTTCTTTTCTCATTCTCTGTATCAGTCTCTCTTCTTTCTCTCCTTCGGTAAATACCTCTATCCATAATTTTATGAAAGCAGATATGTTTTTGATAGTCAATTCCTTTGTAATTTCAATTAAAATAATCTTGTGAGGGGATTTTGTTTTTAAGCATTTAAAGACCCTGGATGATTATTTAGTATTTAAGCAAAATTCAGAACAAAATGGCTGCATTCCTTTGAAACAACTATTCAGTTAAAGGATGAGTAAGTTACAATGATCCATTCTGCTGGGCAATAGGACAGAGATGTTATAAATAAACACGAATCTCCCAACCTTTTATGGAAACCACTAGGTTTGGCTTACGCAATCACTTCTCTAGATAAATAACTTGATAAGTAACAATATTGACATAAGGATTTTAATCTTTTTTCTGTTTCTGAGAGATTCTAACAGTCATGCAAAAGCTACTAAAAGTTTGAGAAAAAAGGGATTGAGAGGCAAACACATATGATTATATTTCTGATTTGATCTTTCTGAGTGTGTGTTTAGTTAAATGCATTGGGCTTAGAAACTAAGATCTTTTAGTATTGCTCTAAGTATAAACTAACTTGAAAAATTATTGTATCTTCTCAATCAATTGTTCAGTAAACTCCTGCTCATCAGCTCTTTTTCCCCCATTAATTGATCTTCCCATGGCTAGGGTAAAAGAAGAATAAAAGAAGTATAAGGTAGAATACCTAACTCAAAATTTGTATAATCCAGTTACATGGACCAAAAAGACATACATACACAAATACATACATACATAAGCAAGTAAACAAGGCATTTGTTGTGATGCTCCTCACATTACCACGATCATCAGCTTATCTCTCTATTATGGGTGTCCCATATTCTTTTTTTTTCTTAAACATTTTTATTGGAGTATAATTTCTTTACAATGATGTGCTAGTTTCTGCTGTATAACGAAGTGAATCAGCTATATGTATACATATATCCCCACATCCCCTCCCCCTTGTGCCTCCCTCTCACCCCTCTAGGTGGTGAAAAAGCACGGAGCTGATCTCCCTGTGCTATGCAGCAGCTTCGCACTATCTATTTTACATTTGGTAGTGTATATATGTCAAAGCTACTGTCTCAATTTGCCCAGCTTTCCCTTCCACCTCCCCGGGACCTCAAGTCCATTCTCTACATCTGTGTCTTTATTCCTGTCCTGCCCCTAGGTTCATCAGAACCATTTTTGTTTTATACTCTATATACGTGTTAGCATACAGTATGTTTTTCTCTTTCTGACTTACTTCACTCTGTATGCCAGTCTCTAGGTCCATTCACCACACTACAAATAATTCAATTTCATTTCTTTTGATGGCTGAGTAATATTCCATTGTATATGTGTGCCACATCTTCTTTATCCATTCATCTGTAGATGGACACTTAGGTTGCTTCCATGTCCTGGCTATTGTAAATAGTGTTGCAATGAATATTGTGGTACATGTCTCTTTTTGAATTATAGTTTTCTCGGGGTATGTGCCCAGTAGTGGGATTGCTGGGTCATATGGCAGTTCTATTTTTAGTTTTTTAAGGAACCTCCAAACTGTTCTCCGAAGTAGCTGTATCACTTTACATTCCCACCAACAGTGCAAGAGGGTTCCATTTTCTCCTCACCCTCTCCAGCATTTATTGTTTGTAGATTTTTTGATGATGGTCATCTGACTGGTGTGAGGTGATACCTCATTGTGGTTTGGATTTGCATTTCTCTAATGATTAGTGATGTTTCGCATTCTTTTATGTGTTTGTTGGCAATCGTATATCGTCTTTGGAGAAATGTCCATTTAGGTCTTCCACCCATTTTTGGATTGGGTTGTTTGGTTTTTTGATATTGAGCTGCTTGTATATTTTGGAGATTGCACCTTTGTCAGGTGCTTCATTTGCAAATATTTTCTCCCATTCTGAGGGCTGTTTTTTCATTTTGTTTATGGTTTCCTACATTGGAATGAATTTGATACTTGGGAACAGTGAGGATTGAAAATGCTAGAGAATAGAAAGATGCCTAAGGGCATTCAAATTTAGTTTTGATTTTGCTTTTGAACTTGTTCCATCCAAAAACAAGTTAGGTGTTTCCAATTTTTATTCATTAGAATGAATAAACATAACAATGGTGATTGTGGGGAAGTCCCTGGTGGTCCAGTGGTTAGGACTCGGTAATTTCACGGAGTTGAAGGAGGTTTCAATCCATGATCTCTGGTTGGGGAACTAAGATTCCACAAGCTACGTGGCACAGCTAAAAAATAAAATGGTGATTGTGGTAACATGTATCATGTTACAGATTAAAAGGTGTATTCGTTAGAGCAAATACCACCTTTACTTTCCCTGACACATTTGCAACTGATTAAAAGATATATACACGAATGAGAGAGATGAAGATCAAGATACACTTTTCTTGATAAATTGGTACATACATCTTCCATGTAGAGCTACAGTGCTCTTCCTAATATTTCATTCTAGAATTCACTTACTCTACCAAACTGCAGGCCTCAACCTCGTAGGGACAAAGCCCATCCTATTACAGTTATCATACGGCAGGAAAACCAGATCACAATGTCTCCTCAGTACCTACAGAGCATTAAGTTAATAGCTCACCATTATTCCCTTGGCAGGAGGGAGTGAGAAAGTGTAGCAAAGATGAAGGTGTCCCGTCCAAGCTTCTCCCTCTTGGAAGCAGAATGGAAATTCTCTCCCCTTATGCAGATATAATTACTGGGGAATAAGTGTTTGCCCCTAATAATCTCTATGATATTATTTGTACATCAGTTGATTCAAAAAGGATGTCTTTTTTAGTAATAACAATATTGCATGATTAAAGGCAGTTACTAGCACCAAAAAATATCAATATGATCAATTACTTACACTAATTTTTATACAATCCTAATTATTAAACAAAATAGGAAAATGGGGAGTTTCATAAATGATTTGAGGCTCTGTGCTCACTATAATGTTAAGAAAGTTTATTGTTTGCCCAAAAAATAATAGTAGTTTAGATAGCCCATAATTGTGGTTTGCTCCCAGGACAAAATATATCAATCCAAAGCATACTGTTTGGGGAATTTGAAGAAACAGTGTGAAAATTTCTATCATCCGGATAAAGGAGAGATAGGATCAGGGGGAGTGGATGAGAGGACTGATGTTCTTAAAGAGGGATGAGAACACCTGCCTTGTGTGCAGTGTGGGTTTCTCTTAAGTGCTGACACAGGCGAACACTCCAGGGATCAGGGGAAACTGGTGATCTAGTAAAATACAGTCTTTAGCTAAAGGTCAAATGAAATTATACTGAAAACCTTGGGGATACTTTAAAGTGGGAGCTAAAGATGGGGGCTGCTCATTAGAGCTTGTGCTTAAATACCAGTTTCACTTTATCAGGGAAATTGTTCATTTGTGTGAAAATGTGACCTCTGTCAGTTTGCCAAGCTGGCTGGGCCCGGGGGTGATCTCAGGCTCACATGTGCTGGCAGAAGTTAAAGCTACCCGGGGACTACTTTCAAAGGACATTGCCAAGGTTAGCAGACCCAAAATCTGACCTTCCTCTTCTTTCTTTCCATTTATATCTGTTTGTAAAGTTCAAACAGTTCTCTTTTTTCCCAAAAAAGAAAGCGCTTCAAATGCAATAAAATGATAAAAGATTCCAAGGGGATGAAGCTATAAAAAGAGAAGGTGAAATAAAAATGTTTCATTTAGGAAGCCTGGTTATTTAGGGAAATATAAGTCAGATAGCTTGGTAACAATTACCATATTTCTTAACCTAGACTAGGTTTAGCCTTAAAATTTTATGGTGCTACCACCTTTTAACCAGAGACAAGTATTACTGCTAATATATTAATGAAGAAAAAGAAGACAGAGGCTTTTTCACAGGATGTTTGTTATCCAGAGAAGCTAATAATTCAGAGTTCTTTGAATTCTCCAAATTTACAGACCATCTTATCACATATCCGTGTAAATTAAGCTACAAAGGAAAGGAATGATGGGCTGAGATTTAATGGTATGGATATGTAATGGTTAACAAAAAGTTGAATTGTAAAAATCTATGTTAAGTACCTACTACATGCTAAGATTTTAATTTTTCTTTCATACCTCTATATGCAATTATTAGGTTTTTGAATATATCTACTTGCTTATTATCGGTCTCCACTTACTAGTGTATATTCCTCCAGAGAGAATGGATTTTGTCATATTAACTGCTGTATTCCCGACATCTAGAACAGTACCTGACACATTTTGTTTGTACTATTTCTACATAATACCTATTTGTACTACTTTACTCTTTCTTTACTGAATAAATACACAACAGATATGCTCATATATACAATCATTTTAACAATCACATGAACTAGTTATTTAAGAAATAACAATGTTGATGTTTACTCTCATTGTTAATGAGTGGTAAAAAATGTAACTATGATTTCTAATTGTATAGACTTCTCACCTCAGTAGAGGGTATGTTTATTTGTAATAGAGTGTTTTTATTTATATTGTTAACATACAGCTCTGAACAATTTTCCTAGTAAAATTAAAATTACTTTGAGTCAAGTACTTTATTGGAGCTTTGCATATATTAATTAGTCATATATATGTGGGAAGGTAAGGCTATTAGCCTGAATCAGAAGAAATTTTCGGTACTCCACTATTTTTAACCTGCATAAATAGCAATTTCATGTGGTTCAGTAGAATATGATCTCCATTTTACAAGGGGTAACTGAGGTTTCGAGAAATTAAATACATTGTACAAAGCCCAATACCAGTAAGTAATAAACATACGATCTGAACTTATATTTAATTACAAATGCCATTTTCTATCTCTTGCTTCTCAAATATGGCTTTGGCAGTGGAATCTCAAGAGTACTGAAGTCAGAGATAAACATCACACAGTATTTTGGATATTCTCTTTCTTTTAAACAAACATGGAATTATATAAAGTACAATGCAAAATTAAATGAATTCTTAAGATTACAAGAGGCTAAGCTCTACATAGCTTTCACACTATGTGGGATCACTCTGTGTTAGGAGTACTCCACTAGAAAATGGTAGGAAGCAGAGCCCACTCACTCCCAGAGCCCCCTCCCATACCACTATCTTAAAGTAAATGCCCACAATGCCACAATGAGATCAGCCACTGATCAACAGAGTTGTATAATCTGCTAAGGACAAGAAAAAGGTTATTTTCTTTAAAGGAAAACAATTTACCTCTTATCAATGTCATCTATATGTAATGATTCATTTAAGATAGAGCAGTCAATGTTAAACATTAACGTATTTTCTAGTACTTCAGAAATGAATATGAATGGATGTGGAATATACTTAGGTAAAATATACTTTTTTTTTGGAAAATTAAGAAAGATATTTTCTCCTCTTTAAAATTACTTTCTAGACCCTGAATGGACTGGCTCAGCTTGGGGCCCATGCCCACGCATATGCCCAGACAGGGCATAACAGATACAAAACTTCCACCAGGAACACATGATACAAGTGGAGACTGGAGACATTTCCAAAAGGAAGAGGAATACTATTCCAGAAGTAGGGAGGGCAGTGGGGTGGAACTGTATCATCATATTCTAAAACTTTGATATAAAAAAGGAATATTATGCATTTAAAATTAACCTCATGTATTATCCAGGAGGTTATATCTGGATTTCAATTTTCTTATATTTTTGTTTGTTTGGTATTTTGTTTTGTTTTGCTGTTTTTATACCATTCTGCTATTAATCCAGGCAATCAATAAACTGCCGACTAAGCACCTTATAAGCACAAAATAGAATCTTTAAAAAGTAAATAAATAAGTACCCCTCCAAAGAAAAGAATAAAATTATTTTCTATATGCATTACTTTCTTAATAGAAAGTATAGTTTCTGCATTTCTATTATACATCATGAAAATGAAAGACAGTATTTCTGAAAACTTCTATCTAGAAGGTAATATTTAATTTCTGATTATAATTTCAAAACTTACAAAATCTTCAAACACATTTGATTTTCTATTTAAGCAGTAAATGAAAATGATTCAAAAACACAAAGTAGGGCTTCCCTGGTGGCGCAGTGGTTAAAAGTCTGCCTGCTGATGCAGGGGACACGGGTTCGTGCCCCAGTCCGGGAAGATCCCACATGCTGCGGAGCGGCTGGGCCCGTGAGCCATGGCCGCTGAGCCTGTGCGTCTGGAGCCTGTGCTCCGCAACGGGAGAGGCCACAACAGTGAGAGGCCTGCATACCGCAAAAAAAAAAAAAAAAAAAACACAAAGTATTCAAATATATTTTAAAAAGACTACAAATAGTTCAGTAACCCAGGTGCTATTTACATAGGTACTTATCTCAATTGACTTTAAATGAAATGCATTCCTTTTCAATTAGAATTCTTAGTTGGATCACATAATTATTTAATGAACTGATTATCAAGGTTATAGTCATCAAACACAGCTTTCTGGGCAGACTCACTTTCCTAAAATAACATGCAGTCTCTACAGACATATGACAACAACTTTGACCTTTGAAGGGTTTTTTTCTTTTTTAATTTGTTTTACCTTGAATTCTCATTTAGTGAGCAAAAGATTATGTAAAAGAAAATTAAATTTGAATGAGACTTTTTATTTAGCTGATTTCTATACTGCTACTCAAACTCCTATATATCTTCTATTAAAGCAATTAGAAAAAAATTCCCTTGCAGAACTCACATTTCACACTAGCACCTCATTAGCTTTCCAGGGTGTTCTATCAAGAATTAATAAGGAGGGCAGAAATGGTGTTTGTTTTTAAATAGGGTATAATGTGACTGGGGATAACTTCTATAATCCTCAAAAGAGATAGAAGAGTTTATTTTTACCCTTAAGAAGGTGGAAAAGTCAAAGTCATGCTGAACATTAAGATTTGAAATAGGTAAGCAAAGCACCAGCCAAGACGCAGTGCCATTCCCTGTCACAGCCAGCTGGAGCTAATTGTATTAGTTGTGATAATAGTGCCCTCCAGAGGAATTCTGCAGGAATTAGAAAGGCATATGGAAAATGAAAGGCTATGAAAATGATGAATTTAAATACACACTTGTAAAGAAAATTAACATATTAATCTTACCTAGATAATTAAAATATGCTTTAGTTTAACTTTAGTACTGAAAGATGGCACTACATTCATAACAAAAATATCTACAAGCAAACGCTTTTTAATATTTTAGGCTGTGAATCTTTACTTATATATTATATTCTTGGTGTATGCTAAAATATTGACATGTTAGAGAAAATATAATTTCAAGAACCAGTAAAGGACTGAGATTAAGGAATTTAAATTTATGATCCAGTTGTTACTTTTCTTTCATGGTATTTCTTTTGGCAAGTCTTTAGAATTTAGTGTAAATAGAGCTATATTCTTAACATTAGTATCACTGAAATGAGGCAAAATTATAAACAAGCATTATCAATCACTGAAAGTAAATTAAAATGGGGGACTCCAAAGCACCAGGTTATAGACAGTAAGCCCCATTTAACACCACAAAATGTTAACAAATTAAAAATAGGTAGTAAGTACACAAAATGAAAAATAAGAGGCCTCCTTATATTTGTCATTTAAATATTTATACTTTCTTAATTTTAGAGAATGCCTAATGATTATTTCATATGATGATTTATTGTCATTATCATTAAAATTGCCATTTTATCATGCTAGGCACTGAGGCAAATGCTGGGAAAACAGAATTCATATTTAAGGATTTCATTGTTTTCTACCTCACTCACCATTGTCAGCCACCAACATAATGATTTTCTGAATTTGAAATCTTGGAGGATAAAACAAATCATCAGAAAGCAAATTCCTTTCAGTAATTTACTAAGATAGCTATAAAGAGTTGAAAATTTTCTCTTAAGATTTAATACCAGTAACCACACAAAGAAGAAAAGGAGTGGAAGACAAATATGGTAGGTAAATTAATCCAACTATATCAACATTCACATTAAATGTCAATGATCTAAATGCATCAATTAAAAGACAGAGATTGTTAGACTGGATCAAAAAACGAGACCCAATTATATGCTATCTATAAGAAACCCACTTTAAATATAAAGACACATTTCAAAAGTAAATGGATTTGCAATGTCACTACAATATATCTGCATATATATTGTCCTATTTGTCAAACGCTGTTTGAACACTGTATCATTTATAATAATTCTAGAGACCTGAAGGGTTAAGTTTTTCTTACACTGCTCTTACTTTTTTTTAAAATAGATCTTTATTGGAGCATAATTGCTTCACAATACTGTGTTAGTTTCTGTTGTACAAAAAAGTGCGTCACCCATATGCACACATATGTCTCCATATCCCCTCTCTCTTAAGCCTCCCTCCCATCCTCCCTATCCCACCCCTCTAGGTCATTGCAAAGCACCGAGTTGATCTTCCTGTGCTATGTTGTTGCTTCCCACTAGCTAACTATTCTAAAGTTGGTAGTGTATATATGTTGATCTACTCTCACTTCACCCCAGCTTCCCCCCACCCAACCTGTGTCCTCAAGTCCATTCTCCATGTCTACATCTTTATTCCCTCCCTGCAACTAGGTTTATCAGTACCATTTTCTTTTAAGATTCCATATATATGCGTTACCATAAGGTATTTGTTTTCCTCTTTCTGACTTACTTCATTCACTCTGTATGACAGACTCTAGGTCCATCCACCTCACTACAAATAACTCAATTCCGTTTCTTTTTATGGCTGAGTAATATTGAATTGTATGTATGTGCCACATCTTGTTGCTGTAATTTACTACACTAATACTTGGTGTGAGCAGTGAGGAAGCTGCTCAAACATACATCTCGGTTGCCGTGGTACGGAAAAGAGAGAGCACTACAACAGCAGGATTTCGTAAGTGGAAGTATACAAGAATATCACCAATATTTATGAAAATATTGTAGAGTTTTGTATATTCACAAGGTAAATATTGGGAATTCAACCTTATTTTACTTATCAAGACTAATTATAGCTCTATAAAGTGATTAAAAAAAGGCCTCCAAATGATGCTTCTGAATCAATGTGTGTTTTATAATATACTAGAAAGGGAAAAAATGATTATTAACTAGATCTATGAAAGAGAATGGTAGAGGTGCACTGTTAACAAAGACAGAATTTTTAGAAATTATTTTTTAATAAAAATTCTTACTTAGGAATGGAATTCAGTTAACTAAAAAATGTTATTACTACTTTTTAAAGAGGCTTCAAAGTATTTTAGGTATAAATTTCCCTAATTTTTTAATTAAACAAAAAATGGAAAAATGAATTGTATCTTAATGTAATCACATTTCTAATTATACTAATATTGAATTAATGTGAAGTTATCATGTAGCTATAACAAACACAGTACACTAAATTTCATATAATTTTTTAGTATTCTGAGGGACATGAAAAGCCATTAACCCTTTAACTTTTAAAGATTTTATAGATGAAGAAACAAAAATTGAGATTAAGTGTTTAAGAAATTTACCTCAAGTTATAAAATAATTTCAGCAAAGCTGAGCTATCCATTTGGTTTCCTAACTCTGGATGGAAGCTCTCTTCAGTAGACCAATAGTCCTCAAAGTATCATCTATAAACCTTGAGGTTCCAGACTCTGAGGAGGTCCATGAGGTCAAAGTATTTTCATAAAAATACAAAACGTTATATTCCTTTTACACTTTGTTGGCATTTGCACTGATGGTACCAAAGTAATTGCAGGTAAAACTGCTATCACAAAACAAGGAACTGGTATAAATTGTTCTAGTAGTTACTATGCTCTTTACTGAAACCCAGGGACAGTAAAAAAAAAAAAAGTCAGTTTTATTAAGAATAAAATCAGTAAAAAATATTTTTTATAAAGTCTGATGAAGCTGTATTCATTAATTTTATAAAACCTCAGCCTTTGGATATGAGTTATTTTCATATTCTGGATAATTAAATGAGAATTACACAAAGCATATTTGTTGCATATCAAAGTATAATGATTATCTTGAAGAAAAGCAAATGTGCAATTGTTTGAACTGTGAGCTGAACTACGCCCCTTTCAAAGGAACACCATTTTTACTTATAGGAATTACTGACAGAAACCATGGCTAGTCAAACTTGGGTATTGGGTATTTGCTATTCTCAAAACTAAATTAAGTGTGATTGTCATTTTTTTTTAAAAAAAAAGAACTATTTGCTTCCAACAACCAAATTCAATCTTTGAAACAAAATTTTAAATTTTCAAAAATTTGTACCCCCAGTCAGCTTAGTATATTGCAACACCTGAAGACTTAGGTGAGTGGTGATATAAACAAATGTGATTTGTTTTTGGATATTGTTAAATGAAATGTGTTACCACTTGAAACATACACATAACTCAGTAAATCAGTTCTTTCCAAATAAAAAATGCATGACATTACAAAATCATACATGAGCAAAAGATCCATTGAAAGATAAACTCATCAATTTTAATGTAAATTTTTATTAATAGGGTTTCAGATTCCATATTGCAACTAACATTTAGGAAACTACTACCTGATGAGTTTTGTTTTGGTATCAAAGAATAATGGCCACAATGATGTGAAAGGGCTATAATTTACTACACTAATACTTGTGAGCAGTGAGGAAGCTGCTCAAACATATACCTCGGTTGCCATGGTACAGAAAAGAGAGAGCACTGCAACAGCAGGATTTCATAAGTGGAAGTATACAAGAATATCACAAATATTTATGAAAATATTTATATTTTTCCCTTTCCAACTACATATCAGTGAGGCTAAGGGAATGCAGAAGCATTTACCAGAGTCCATCAATCTTCTATTGAACCAGACACTAAGAAGTTGTGCAATAATGTTTTTAAAAATGACAATTTTCTCTTTTATAGTTTTTGGAAAATACAGTTTTTTAAATTAAAATAAATATGCTACTTGTCATTTAAAAGTATATTATTACTGTTTTAAAATAAATTTATACACTTACAACTGATACCACACAAATATAAAGGATAATAAGAGACAGTTATGAACAATTATACACCAACAAATTGGATGACCTAGAGGGAAAAAACAGATGAATTCCTAGTAATATACAACCTACAAAGAATGAATCATGAAGAAATAGAAAAAATGAGCAGACCAATTATTAGTAAGGAGATTCAATCAGTAATCAAAAACCCCCCAACAAACAAAAGTCCGGATGGCTTCACTGGTGAATTATATCAAACATCTAGAGAAAAGTGAATACCAATAGTTCAGAAACTATTCCAAAAAACTGAAGAGGAAAAAGCATTCCCAAATTCATTCTACAAGGTCAACATTACCCTGATACCAAAACCAGACAAGAAAAGTAAATTATAAGCCCAGAGCAAATTATTACGAGAAAAGTAAATTACAGGCCAATGTCATAGATGCAAAATTCCTCAACAAAATATTAGCAAGCTGAATTAAACAATATATTGAAAGAAGCATACATTATGATCAAGTGGGATTTATTTCAGGGATTCAAGGATGGTTCATCATCTGCAAATCAATGTGATACGCCTCATTAATAAAAAGGATAAAAATCATATGCTCATCATAATATATGCAGAAAGATTTGTGGGTTGACAAATCCACATCCTTTCATGATAAAAACTCTTCACAAACTGGGAACACACATGGTACAGAGGGAACAAACTTCAATATAATAAAGGCCATATATGACTAGCCCACAGCTAACATCACACTTAATGGTGAAAATCTGAAAGCTTTCCTCTAAGTTCAGGAACAAGACAAGGATGTTCCCTCTCATCACTTTTATTCAAAATAGTACTAGAAGTCCTATCCAGAGCAATTAAACAAGAAAAATGAGGTGGATTATATATAAAGACTCCACCAAAAACTGTTAGAACTAATAAACAAAATAGGTCACTTAGAAGCATACAAAATCAATATACAAAAACCATCTGTGTTTCTATACACTAACAACTATCAGAAAGATAAAAACCAACCCTGTTTATAATAACATCAAAAAGAATAAAATACTTAGGAATATATTTTACCAAGAAGGTGAAAGATCTGTACACTTAAAACAAGACATTGATTAACAAAATTGAAGAAGGCATAAATAAATGGAAAGATATTCCATTCTCATAGATGGGAAGAATTAATATTGCTAAAATGTCCATACTACTCAAGGCAATCTAGAGATTTAATGCTATCCCTATCAAAATTCTGATGTCCTTTTATACTGAAATTGAACAAAAATCCTAAAATCTATATGGAATCACAAAATACCCCACATAGCCAAACAATCTTGGAAAGAAAAACAAAGCTGGAGGTATCACACTTCCTGATATCAAACTATATTACAAAGCTATAATAATCAAAACAAATTGGAATAAAAACAGACACAGAGATCAATAGAACAGAATAGAGAGCACAGAAATAACCCCATACGTATATGGTCAGTTAATTAATGACAAGGAAGCCAAGAGTATACAATGGGGAAAGGATAGTCTCTTTAATAATTAGTGTTGGGCAAACTGGATAACCATATGCAAAAGAATAAAACTGGACCCCTATCTTACACCACACACAAAAGCAAATCAAATCGTATTAAAAATTTGAATGTAAGACCTGAAACCATAAAACTCCTTGAAGAAAACTAGAGGGTGAGTCTTGACATTAGTCTTGCCAATGATTTTTTGTATTGACACCAAAGCAAAGGCAAAAATAAACAAGTTGGACTATATCAAACTAAAAAGTTTCTGCACAACAAAGGAAACAATCAACAAAATAAAAAGGCAGCATACCAAATGGGAGAAAATATTTGCAAGTTGTATATCTGATAAGGCTTTAACATCCAAAACACATTAAAAACTCACACAATTAAAGCACAAAAACCAAACAATCTGATTAAAAAATTGACAGAGGAACTAAACAGATATTTTTCCAAAGAAGACATACAAATGGCCAGCAGGTAAATGAAAAGATGCACAACATTACTAAATATCAGGGAAATGCAAATCAAAACTACAATGGGCTATCACCTCACACCTGTTAGAATGGTTATTATTAAAAAGACAAGAGATAAGAAGTGTTGGCTAGGATGTGGAGGAAAGCAAATCCTTGTGTACTGTTGGTGAGAATGTAAGTTGGTGCAGCCACTATAAAAAACCGTATGGAAGTTCCTCAAAAAATTAAAAATAGGGCTTCCATGGTGGCGCAGTGGTTGGGAGTCCGCCTGCCGATGCAGGGGACATGGGTTCGTGCCCCGGTCCGGGAGGATCCCACATACCGCGGAGTGGCTGGGCCCGTGAGCCATGGCCGCTGAGCCTGTGCATCTGGAGCCTGTGCTCGGCAACGGGAGAGGCCACAACAGTGAGAGGCCCACGTACCGCAAAAAAAAAAAAAAAGAAAAAGAAAATTAAAAATAGAATTACCATATGATCCAGCAGTCCCACTTCTGGGTATATATCCAAAGGAAATGAAAAAAAAATCTCAAAGAGATGCATGCACTCTCCTCTTTACTGCAGCATTATCACAATAGCCAAGATACACACACACACACACACACACACACAATGGAATATTATTCAGCTGTGAGTAAGGACATCCTGTCATTTGTGCAATATAGATGAGTCTTGAGGGCATTATGCTAAGTGAAGCAAGTCAGACAGAGGAAGAAAAATACTGTATGATATCACTTGTATGTGGAATCTAAAAAACCTGAACTCATAGAAACAGAGAGTAGAGTGGTGGTTATTAGGTCCTGGGGGGGCCAGGGGGTGGGCAGGGGAATGGGACATACTGGTCATATGGTACATACTTCTGGTTATAAGATAAATATGTTCTAGAAATCTAATATACAGCACAGTCGTGATAGTTAATAATACTGTACTATATACTTGAAAGTAGCTAAGAGATTAAATCTTAAATATTCTAACCACAAAAAAGAACTAGCAATTAAGAGACATGATGCAGGTGTTAGCTAATACTAGGTGGTTATCATTTTGCAGTGTATGTGTATTAAATCAACTTGTCACCCACCTTAAACTTGCCCAAAGTTATATGTCAGTTATATCTCAATCAAGCTGGGAAAAATAAACTCAAAGAAAAAATTAATTAATATATATTTTTTAAATATTTCTCAATTATCATTTCTAATATGATGTTTTAATATACAAAAACTATATGAACAAAAGTTATTCAGTGGTTCTTATCTTTAGGAGGATAAAATATTCTTGAGACCAAAAAGTTTTGAGAATTGCTCCATTAGACTGAACTTGATTCTTCAAGAGACAAATGAATCTAGTAATTTCTTTATAGGGAAGAAATATAATTACAAAGCTATAGCACACTTTTAATTCCAACTCCACTAAATTGTCAATGGAACCTTTAGATTTTATATGGGTGACAGAAAAAGAATAATAAAATTTCTTTAAAAAGTTTATAAAAGTCCTTTTAAGCCTTGATCCCCCTGTCCAGGCCTTGGGAGTTAGTGAAAGAAGGAACATTAAACAGGTAGATTGTTACTGGTAACTGTTTAATTGTATAAATTAAATGTGTCAACAGTAACAGTTAACGTAAGAGATTGGAGAAAATGATTTTGATAGTGGTCATGCCAATCATTCAAAGTGCTCAAACAAAGCATGGGAACATGTAACTTTATTTGTGTAGCAACTGATAAGATAAAATCAAGGGTGAACAAAACTCCTTTCATAATGTGTAGTGAATCATTAAACATGAAATGAGCTTCTGAGCTCACCCTGATTGCCTTGAGAGAGAAATAAAATGAGAGAAATAAAATTAAAATAAAGAAGAAATGATAAGGTAAGTAATACTGATGTACATTGTGTTGTGAAATATTATCTATATTTATATAATCATAGAAATGCCTAAATAATTATAAAAAGTATTAATTCATAAATGGCATTAGAATTCCCATAAGCAAAGTTTTCTACAATGTACATTTATTTAAATTTCAGGGATAGATTTTCTGGGTAAAAATAAAACGAAATATAGCAAGAATACTTTGCTTAATCATTTAATTGAGGATTATGGTTCAAAATGCTTCTTTTAGGGGTGGGACTATAAAACCCAGAAAGGTTAAATGATATGGTCAAGGTCAGTATTTGATTTCCACTTGGTCCAAAGAACAATTCAAATTCAAAGAAAAGAGGTAAAATAGAAACTTTAAAAACACAGATAGATCACTCTAGACATTTTAGTCACAGAGTGTGCAGTTGAAGAGCAGTGAGAGTGCTGAACCCTTAAGAAACCAGTGGTAAGATAATAAAGTCCTTATTACAGAGCTATCACTTTGGATTATTTTTATCTCCTAGTTTTGGAAACTAGCTTTCATTTTTAATGTGTACATTCTTTTCCTACAGTTCTTGCATTTTTAAATAGAATTTTAAATTCAGAAAATCTAAATGTGACACTGGGCTTCACACTGAATCCTTATTGTAACAATATTTAGAGAGCATTCTCACAAGCTCATTAATGTAATATTCTGAGTATTTTTATTGTTAGATATTACTATAATAAAAGAAAATTATGATTGAATCCCTGCTTTGAAGATCTTATGTTCACTAGGAGAGAACAAACTGAATTATATTTCAAGGTACCGTGTGCTAATAACTATGAGACACAGAGGCTCTATTACAAGAGTTTAGTGTAAAAATAGTGTTAGAAGAATATTGGCGGCCACAGTGATCTTGGTAAATTAAAGATATGGAATCAAGCAAAATAACTTTATCTGCCAAAGAAAATGTCTGGAAGAAAAGGACATTTCCCCCAAATTCCATAATATATAATAAAGTAGAAAACTAACTGCCAATAGAGATAACAAGAGAATCAGAAGCTAATAACAGAACCTAAAAAGAAAATAAAAGAATATAAAACCTAAGATAATTCCAGTATAATGAGCTTTGGTCAAATCCTTCGTAGAAGGAGACATAGATTCTAATAGTTAGGCAGTATAACACATTGGGATTCTGGAGGTTCTTAGTGGATTGTTAAAAGAGTATAATAAAACAGAGCACTTGGTAGGCATGAATTTTACGTTACTTTTGGTGGAATTCTGAGCTTTTGTCATACTTAATTTCTGGGTCTCTGAGAACTACCTTAATCCAGAAGACCCATGAATCAGGTAATTTTCTCTGATATTTTACATTATCATTCTAAAAGTGATTTAAAAAAAATTTTATAGATCTTTATTGGGGTATAATTGCTTCACGATACTGTGTTAGTTTCTGTTGTACAACAAAGTGAATCAGCCATATGCATACATATATCCCCATATCCTCTCCCTCTTGACCCTACCTCCCACCCTCCCTATCCCACCCCTCTAGGTCATCACAAAGCACCAAGGTGATCTCCCTGTGCTATGCTGCTGCTTCCCACTAGGTAACTATTATACATTTGGTAGTATATATATATGTCCATGCCACTCTCTCACTTCATCCCAGCTTCCCCCTCCCCACCCATGTCCTCAAATCCATTCTCTATGTCTACGACTTTATTCCTGCCCTACCACTAGATTCATCCGTACCATAATTAAAGTGTTAACCAAGCCAAAAGAGTACTAGGATTCCCCATCATAATTGGATGAGGTACATCTTAAGCACCTCTAATGCCACCAAGTTGCTTAGAGCTTGGAGAATAGCTAAGAAGACATAGTCTTGTCCTCAGGACATTTATATAGCTTTTTAACAACAAACATTAATTTAAAAAACAATTCAGAAATGATGTATGAGAAATGGAGTTAAATTCAAAACATGTAAGTGTGCAGTATAGATAACACATAATATTGATGGTGTCTGGGAAGGAAGAAAGCACAATATATTTTAAAATTTAGCAAGGTAGATTATAATAAAAGATTTATTTTGAAGTCAAAGATTTGGGTGAGATTCCCAGATTTATAGTTTTTCCATGTGCTGTCATGGAAGAGCTACATTCCTTCTGGCTCTCAATTTTTTATAAAGGGAATGTATTTTCATATGCCCAGACTTTTTGAAGAATTTTTGTGAATATCCAGAGATAAAACATGAGAACTGAAAGGTACTATAAGATATTAATTGGGCATCTGTATTTTAAGGTACTTGATTAAGGAGGTGCTGTGAGCCAAAAAAAAAAAAAAATAGGGAAAAGCTTATGGAGGAAGAAAAAAGGCATATTTTATAATATATAGTTCAAGTTTGGAAGTATTTATTACTTAACAAGCACAGTGCTTTATCCTTTATATTTTACTATCACTTATTTCCAATGAATTCCCATTTTAATTCAAAGTTAACATCTGCACTTTATACTTTTTGATATTGGTGTAATATAATTAAACACTGAGAAGAATCCTACTTCACAGTGAAAGATTTACTTACATTTCAGTATTATATCATAAAATAGTTGCAGCATTCCATCACAGCATTGATGTATAAAGCGGAGTCCAATTTAGTAACTTATCATTAGGAATATGACTGTCATGCAGATTGGAATTCTCTGATGGTCAAAACTAGGACATACTCCCCCCACAGGCTGACCTAGATAGAAACTCAAATTATGATTATAATCAATTGTTTGTTTGGCAGAATCTGAAGCAGGAAAAGAGGAATGTTATAGTTTGAATATTTAATGGCAATAGACTAAGATGATGAGAATCATTTATTATGTTGGAGATTGTCTATACCTGAACTTCCCAAATCATATCACGATGGGCTGATAAAGAAAAATGATATGCTGTGTAAAGCATAATGTGTACTCAACAAATTCTAGAAATTAGAATTTGCTTTCCTGGAATTAGTGTTCCAGGAAACCCAGGTTCAGACTCTGGAATGGTAATACTGAAAAGGTTCCAGTTTCTCCTCACAAGATGTGTGGACATCTCTTTTGTGGCATGCTCAACATCTACAGGGCGGGGGAGCCAGGACAATCAGAATCAGTGAGATTTCAATTTGTGAGAACTGGTGGGAAGCAGAAATTAACTTCCTGGATTGTGAGCTATGGAGGTGGTACCTGACAGCTACTAAGGGCACCTGAAAATAAGGCAGACAGGAAAGCAAATGTGAGACAGGAAAAAAGAAAGACCAAGTTCTGATTATAGTATTGAATTCTTACATCAAGCAGTGTCTGAAGTCAACCGTACCTCTTAATTTTTAAGTTATATAAGTTATATATACTTGTAAATTCTCTCTTTCCTCCCCCTCCCACTTCTAAACCAAACTGCAACCAAAACTAGCTTTACTGATTAACATGGGCAATATCTGGATAGGTTCCCCCAACTTTGATTCCACAGCTGCTTTTTGTGTGTTTCTATTACTGTACAACCCCTCTTAAGATCATCATATTCTTTGTATATATCAAGGTCATACATTATATAAAAGACAATACTTTGGGGCAGCACTTGCCCTTGTTATTAATCTCTTTGATATGATTTATCCCTTCTCTGACTCATTATGTTGGTCTTAAATTTATTTCTCGAGGGAATTTTGTTTTATTTGTAAGTTCTCCTCAACTTTTTCCCCCTGTACCACTTGCAGGAATAATAATGAATGCAATGAAATAGTTCCAACCATCTTCTTTTATGTCAATCTCTCTGACTCTATAGGGCACTTTAGGACTCTAGCACATATTCTCTGTATCTTAAGCACCATAACCAGTATCCGGCACCTAATAGGTTTGAAGGTTGTTGGACTTCATCCTAGACAAAATAATCAATCTACTATTTTCTCTTGTTTTGGCTTTTGCTTTCTTTGGACTGCACATGTACTCAAACATTTGGTCTGCCTTTCTATCTTCTCCCCGCAAGAACAGATGTTCCTGTGATGACTGATGTTTTTAAGAATATAGTAAAATTGTTAATGACTGGTATGGTATTATGGTTTTGAGTTTTCAATAGTCATTCCTATTGAATAAGAACTAATTTCAAAAGGATGAATATATAGTGGTGAAATTTAATTGAAGATAGTTTAAGACTATTAGCACTATTTGCCTACTCAAATTCTATCATTAAAGCAACTGTCTTTCCACCTTTTCCTTAAAATTGGTTTCTCTTGCTTATCTTTTTTTCCCATCCCAACTGCAAGTATTTTACTTTTCATCCTTCTTGTGGTTCCTCTAGGGCCTCAATAATCAGTAAGTTTCTTCTCATAAATAACTGTATTCTACTGAGGGTAACTGTCTGCAGCAAAGCATTGTATACACTGTTTCCTAGATTTGTGAAAAATAGGGCCGAGTTTAGTTAGTAAAATCTGCTGTGGGCATGAGTGGTTACTCATGTATGATAAATTTGCTCTTCCAGATTTAGCCAATGTTTGTATGAAACCATTAAGATGATCTGACTAGCATATATCTACATAGTCTTCAAGTGGCCAGAATTAGAAATTAAGACAGGAACTAGGAATTTTTAAATCTTCAGCAGATTTTTTTATTTAAAAAGTGAAACCTCAGAAACATATTTTACAAAGTTGAAATTTCAGAAATAAAACTTCCATTTAAAAAAATCTGTTTATACATACTCACCTCTACCCCAATAAGTTTCCAGTGGAGAAATACCAATAGTTTCTTTTAAAAGTTTTAATACTATCACATTAAAAATATCATTTTTTGGAGGTGGCAAATGTGGGATGCCCTGCACTTAAATATGAACTCTAGCTACTTAAAAGTTTAACTAGCTTGAGGTAGTTAGAATTAGTCAGAAAAAGGCTGACTGTCTTGTGTCTTATGGCAAACAAAATGCATATTCATTAACTAGCCTTTAGAACATATTTATTAACTGGAACCGCTAAGGCTTAGCTCATTCTTAATGGTGTTAACAATGGTGTTACTTATTTCTATGTCCTATTACTACACGTAAAAATGCAACATATTACAGAAGCAGAACAACTTTGTTTTTGGTTCTAACAAGGGAAAAAAGTAAATATAATAGAATTTTATTCCTAATATAAGCAGTCAAAACCTTTCACTTATTCTGCAATTGTCACACATAGGTGTCTTTCCCCAGGGCTGGAGGTGGGGAATATTTGGTTGAAAGGAACATAGACGCATGAGTTTTCTCAGTACCAAGTCCTAATTCTACCACAATCACAATGAACTGCTTCTTGACATTTAAAGAAGCATTTCATTTCCAGAAGGTGGCGTTCTAGAACAGTTGGAAACGGGTTTGCTTCCATTTCAAACAAAGCAGAGGTGTATTCAATTAACATTCAAGTTATCAGAAATTCTGGAAACACAGAGTGGCTATTCAAGCCAAAAAAAAAAAAAAAAATGTCCTGCTGTCCTTTCTTTGATAGCATTTAAAACTCCAAATATTTTTCTATGTCCATGACCTAAGTTATTGTCTGGGAAAACTAGTAATGCAACAGTTTAGATATTGCAGCATTAAAACAAAATGAATGAACAAACATAACAAAACAGAAAGAGTTATATAAATACAGAGAACAAAGAGGTGGTTGCCAGAGGGGAGGGGAGTTGGAGGAAGAAAGAAATAGGTGAGAAAGATTAAGAGGTACAAACTTTTAATTGCAAAATATGAGTCACAGGTATGAAATGTACGATGTGGAGAATATAGTCAATAACTATGAAATACCTTTGTATGGTGACAGATCGTAACTAGCCTTATTGCGGTGATCATTTTGATATGTATAGAAATTTCGAATTACCATGTTGTGTAACAGGAACTAACATAGTGTTGTAGGTCAATTATACTTCAAAAACAAAACAAATTCATAGAAAAAGAGATCAGATTTGTGGTTACCGGACACAAGGGGTGGTGGAAGGGGGAGTTGAATGAAGGTGGTCCAAAGGTACAAATTCCCAGTTATAAGATAGGTGAGTGCTGGGGATGTAATGTACAACATGATTAATATAATTAACACTGCTGTACATTATATGTCAAAGTTGTTAGGACAGTGAATCTAAGAGTTCTCATCACAAGAAAAAGAATTTTTTTCTATTTCTTTAAATTTGTATCTACATGGGATGATAGATGTTCACTGAACTTGTGATAATCATTTCATGATGAATGTAAATCAAATCATTATGCTGTGTACCTTAGATTTATACAGTGCTGTATGTCAATTATATCTCAATAAAACTAGAAAAAAATAGACAAAGATATAAAGGGACATGGAAAACTAGGCCAGTTTTACATAAGAGTATATCAGCTTCTGTTTTCACTTTTAATAACATTCATTTATAAATGTATTTGAATAATATTTGATGCCACACAATTATATTATCTGAAAAATATATGCAAAACTATATAGTTAACTATGGAAATTTTTGATTTCCCAGTGATTATTTAAAATATACCTGAAATTATAAAATCCTTGACCTGTAATAAGCATATGGAGAAGCTGAAAAAGAGTAAAAAATTAGAAGAGACATAAAAAAAATTTCTTCAGGGAAGGAGATTTCTGTTAATTCTTGAGTTTTCTAAAGAGAGATTTTAGAAATCTTTGCCTGGTGAAAATGTATGCAGCATCACAGAGGTAATGAAGTTTGACTACAGTAAATTGATCCATTTTCTATGCAGAGACAATTTGGGAACATTTGTGATCTTGCCTGAGATTATGAATATTTCCAGCACTTTTATTTATTTCTATCAGCAATAAGAATTTATTCAATGGTCAAAGGAAAATTATGTTTAGAGTGTCAAAGTTCATTTAAACTGTCAGCTAGTAGTTTTCTGAAAGAACTGGAAGTTTTAGTCATAATCATTTATATTCTGAGAACTATTTGTCTCTTTGAGTATTGTTGCTTGCCAGGTGTTATATTACACAAGCCACAAATGCATCACTAATATAACTGTATGTGACCATATTACAGGCTTACTAGAAAGCATATTTGAAATGCATCACGTAAAATGTATTTAGTAAAGCAACTAGTATCACAATGAATTATAGAACTATACACATCACACCCATTTGTAAAGATAATCTATCTCTGAATATGATAAACTAGAATTTACCTTAAAATAGGGTTGTTCCCAGAAAAATGGATGTAAGAAACATTCAGTTAGAAAGCTATGAAACAAAACTCTTTCGAATATTAACATTTGGAATTAAGTACATCGAATATTCAGATTCAAATCAATGTTTCCAGTTTTCAGACAAATATGAACACACATTACGACAATTCTCTAGGCAGGGTACAACTACTTATGTACAGGCTACAACTGAAGCTATAGAACTAGTACAGTATAAATTTTTTAATTTTGCTCCAAGATTGAAGTGAGGAGGGAACATTATATTTTCATGAAGTTTAACATAATTATATGCTGCATAATACAATTTTAAGACAAAATATAACAGCTTAAATAAATTTTATACTTGCTATAGACCAGTACAGACTCCCTTTGTCAATAAGGTACTTTAATGGAAAAGTTTGAGAGAAATTGATGAGAAATTGATATAATAAATTATATTATTTTTCAGAATTGTATTCTCTTTCTTTACTTAAGTCAATTTAACATACAGTGTATGTTCATAAAGTTATGACATTAATTATATTAAAGAGTTACACTAAGAGTTAAGATTTTAAATACTCTTTAGTTATATCATTTATGGAGAGAGCTGTCTTTTTCAAGAAGTATTTTATTTGCTCCCCAAACAACTATAGAATATTGATATGGAATGCCTTATTTTTACTCTATCTTTAAAGAGAGGCAAATCAATCAAGACAAAATGTCCCCCCACCCCCCAAAAAAGTAAAAAGTAACCTGATATGGGACTTTCACTTCTGGCTATGATAGAGTAATGTTCACCAGCATTACAATTCTGCTGCAAATAACTCTGAAACCAGACAAAACTAGAATACAGAGAACCCAGGGCTATGATCATTGAGAGAAAGGACATTCACAAAATGAGGTCTACATTCATCCTAGCTTTTGCTGGGTATCACTTTACAATTTAAGAAGTGGAGCCAAACACAGAACAGTAACCTCCCTGAGTAGAAGAAATAAAGATTGGAGTTCTGGGCCACCAAGGTAGCTGTTGTTTTCAGGAAAAGGGTACCAGAGAGAAGGCAGCTGGACAGAGACCTTTACAAATCTGAGGAAGTGTCCTCGAGTCTTTGTGTAAATTCTAAGCTGTATGTACATAGAGAAGAGATCCACAGACCTGGTACACTGCCACTGTAGAGCTATAAACCCAACAGAGACTGGGCCTGGCAGTGCTAGGATACATTATAGATCTCATTAGCCAGAGGGGAGAGGCATTGTTGAACATGCCAGGAATTCAGTTGAAACTCCAGAATTGCCAAAACTTAGGAGCAGAGCTAGTCTATCCCCCTACTGTAATAAAGACCAAAATGATCAAGTTGAGACACCAGTAAAGTCCCTCGGCTGCCAGAGCAAAATTAAAGACTCTTCACAGTCTTATGGCATAATCCAGAAGATCTATAAAGGTGGAACTAATCTATTGTGATAGAATTTGGGACCGTAATTGTGTCGGGGAGGAGAGGTGGGAATTGTTTTGGAAGGGCTGTGATGTAACTTTCCCTGGATGATGAAAATGTCCTATATCTTGACAGGGCTTTGGGTTAAACAGACCTACCTGTTCTTCAAAACTCACCAAACTGTGCAATTAATATCTATACATTTCACTGCATGTAAATTATGTCTCAAAAAAGATAATGTTAAAAAGAAATTTTAAAAAATTTTAAAAAAGAATTTAAAAAAAGATAATGTTAAACAAGGTAATAGAGAAAAAGAGAGGGCAATTTTTAAAGTTATGCTAAAAATTGTTATGGGATGGAAAAAGAATTTCCTGCATTGCTGTATTAATTCTGGCTTCAGAAGGTAACAAAATGAATAAAGGAATAAATGTCAATAGCGGAAAAAAAACACCTTTTTTATGAATGCACATAGTTAGTAGAAATAATACAATAAAAGTATGGAAATACAAAAAGACCCAGAAGCAGGATCAAGATCTATTGACAATGAATTCTTAAAATAAATGTATTGGGGGCTTCCCTGGTGGCGCAGTGGTTGAGAGTCCGCCTGCCGATGCAGGGGACGCGGGTTCGTGCCCTGGTCCAGGAAGATCCCACATGCCGCAGAGTGGCTGGGCCCGTGAGCCATGGCCGCTGGGCCTGCACATCTGGAGCCTGTGCTCCGCAACGGGAGAGGCCACAGCAGTGAGAGGCCCGTGTACCGCAAAAATAAATAAATAAATAAATAAATAAATAAATAAAAATAAATGTATTGGTGCTTAATATGTTTAAAAACAAGAGGATGTGAATAAAACACAGACTCTATAATATAGGAGAGTAAATATACATATATACACATTATAATACAAGGCAGAAAGTAGTAAATGCCTCAAAAGTTGATGATATGAGAGCAATGCAATTTCAGAAGAACAAGAGAGGATATCAAGAAGGGTTTGGATGCCAAGGTAAATAAATATAGACTCAAAAAGGAAACTAGCCACCCTGATGTCCACGGTCACTGTCCTCTATAGTTGTAGCACAACGATATCCTCAAAGCCCTAAAAGTATCCACGTATTTCCCAAATGCCCACAATGTAATTCCAGTTTGATGATCACTAACCCTTATGCTTCAAATTCTAATCAGCTACCATACAGTAAAATACAACTTCAAATAATTTTCTTTGCTTTCAAAAGAACAGTTCAGCCAAATTTTGTCTTCTGGTCTCCCATCCTCAGGCTTCATCCTTGAGCTCTGCTCTCACCCTGGCAGCCCTATTAGCCGTAAGGCAGAATTTTCTCAGGCTGCTTCAGAGAGACAAACCCGAGCAACAGAAAAAGAGTGCATATTAAGCCCTTTGGTCTTGAATTTAAGAAAACGAGCAATTTACTTTAATTGACAAATTTGGGAATAGAGATGGAATACATGTTTTGGTTTTGGTTTTATTTTTTTTTTAATGTAGAGGAATCTTCTCATCATATTATGCTGAGGGGAAATAAAAGTCTGAACTCCTTTTAAAATCAATCCACTATTTCTTTTTGTGTACTCTATACATACTCTGAACATTAACTTTACATACACTTAACAAGCTAAGATAGTTTTTCAGTTGTTATTATTTTGTTTTTTCCAAGATGGAAATTAGACTTTATAAAATGACATTTCAAGTAGTCCATGTATGGACCATATTTCTCAGCTTTATACCAAACTATGTGAAAAGCTGTAGTAGTCTATAATGTGTGAACCTGTGATAAAATGTTTATTAGAATGAATTTAATGATTATTGGCATCAATATTCAATGGATGAATTCTTCATTGTAAATATTCTCTGGAAATAATAATTCGAGAACAATTAAATTTTTATTCTAAATTTATGGAATATGAGTACTTTGTGCAATTTTTATTTTAAACATGCACCTAGAGATAGTGTGAATCTCTGATTCGATTTTTCTAAGTAACGTTAAGTAAAATTTTAGGGAAAATAATCATTTCAATCTGTGTATACTGTGGTAGTTAATGTAGTATTAACTTAAACTCTATAACAAAGACTCAAAACACAGCAGTATAAACAAGATAGAATGTTCTCTCTTGCATTTTCTCTCTTTTCTTTATAACTAAGGTAAGAATGAGAACCAGCAATTCAGCTTTACCATTGTCAGGAGCAGGTATCCATTTCCAAGGTGGCTACTCTATCCATCGTCATCTCCCAGGTGTGTGTGTGTGTGTGTGTGTGTGTGTTTTAAGAAGGAGGGGCAGACATGAGGGTCCACACACCATCCTTTTATGGGCACAACTGGAAAAATCACATATTTCACATTTCATTGAGTAGAACCAGTAATTTGCCCACATCTCACTGAAAGGGAGGCTGGGAAATGTGGCCTTTGACTGGCTGGCCATTTACTATGGGAGCGGAAAAAGACACTGGGACACAATTTGCAACCTGCCACCAAAAATCCAGGTGTGCACTTCTTCCCACTTACCTACCCCCTCTACACACACATACACCCAATATTATAAAGTCCCATTCGAAAAAAAAAAAAAAAAAAAAAGGAACAGTACAGTGTTGGAGGTATAGTGGTGAGCACAGCTGCCTTCCAAAAACATGGAATAGGAAAATAACAGCTGTCATTTTTCAAAGCAATGATCAAATACTACCAGATATGAATTTTAAACATTCCCTGCTCTGGCAGTGAAATAATTTCCTTGACTAGGTCCTGATTATATTATCTGGAAGAAATTTCTTTGTCCCTTGTCATTTATAGTTCCTGTTTTCTTTACTTTGGGATGTTTTTCTTTGTCCATTATTTCTATTACCATAAGGACTGGTTTGCTTGTGACAGTTCTGATTTATATGCATTGTCCTGGTGTAATATCAATATTGAATGAATGAATTACTTGTTCTAAATATGTGTCCCTTTCTCTCTTGAAAGTGTCTGAATACCTTATAATTATCTCTTTAAGAGAGAATTGCACTCTATTCTCTCCTTGGAGACTGTACAGATTTCTGGGCTATATTCTGCAAGGCCAGTTGGGAGGCTTCTGGATTTGCTTCAAAGGTCAAACATGCATTGGTTTTTGCAGATCAATACAATCCCTAAAAAATTCAGTATGCTTTTGTTCTACTGACAGTCAGATCCACAGGTACATAACCATAACCAGAGATCTAATCCAGAGAATGTTCCTATGCTTACAGACTATCCTCTTATATTTTCTGGTTTCTTTGTTCAGAACACTTTTGCTTTCCCTCAATTTAGTTGTGTCTGCTTTGATGCTCTCTGAAAATATTAGCTGAGTTAAGAAAGCATCACCCTTAATCTAACCTTTGAAACTAGAATGGACCCCAATTAACAGAGATGTTTTAATGTAGGCACTTGAGGAGACCAGAGGTTATTTACTAGTAAAGCTGCTACTTTAAAATCACGTCTCATGGGCTTCCCTGGTGGCGCAGTGGTTGAGAGTCCACCTGCCGATGCAGGGGACACGGGTTCGTGCCCCGGTCCGGCAAGATCCCACATGCTGCAGAGCGACTGGGCCCGTGAGTCATGGCCGCTGAGCCTGCGCGTCCGGAGCCTGTGCTCCGCAATGGGAGAGGCCACAACAGTGAGAGGCCCGCATACCGAAAAAAAATAAATAATAAATAAAATAAAATAAAATAAAATCATGCTCATAACCAGCCCAAGTACATCTTGTCACAGAACTTTGCACGACAAGAAACAGCCAACCTATATAAACATTCTGTGATTTTTTAACATTCTGAGATTTTCAAACAATTCACAGAGGTTACATGTTCTTTTGTCAAGTAGTCTACCTTTTTAAGGATTACAAGTGACAGTTTTACCAAATGTTTTATCAGGACATAAGAAGGATCACTGGCTTTCCAGCCTGCAATATTGGTATTCTTGTCACCTACTACCCAACTCTTAGACCAATGCCTCATTTTTTTTTTATTTTGGTAGAATTCCACTTCTAGTAACCGAATTACGTTTTATTTAAGAATAAGATGTTATTTTTTAAAAGCAAGAGAGACTCTAAAATCCAGCATTTTAAACAGGATAGAAATGTGTGTCTCATAAAGTAATTCAAAGGTAGGTGGTTCATTACTGGCAGAACACTCTACACTTTCAACATGTGACTTCTGTCCCTAGATTCAGGGAAGGTATTCTACGTTTGCCATCTCATAGCAACTATAAAGTATCACAGTATTGTATGATCTGTCATTTTAAGGACAAAAACCAGAAGTACCAAATATAATATCTGTTTAAATTCTATTATCTAAAAAACAGACACATGGTCATACCTTTCAATAAGGGAGGCTGAGAAAGGCAGTCATTAATTGTATATGTGACCAGTTGAAACTCTACTATTAGAAAGAGGTGACCAGATATTGGGCAACAACTCACAGTCTGACACACTATTGTGTTATTCAAAAACAAATCTAACTATTTAAAGCAGGGAAGAAAGATTTAATACAGAGAATAAAGTACTTTCAAAATTAATAGCAGGAATAGCCAAAGTTGTGGGCTCTGGACTGGAACACAACACTACAGAACTGACACATCCAGGGACTGAGGCCACCACTGGAACAACTAAGTATGCACATTCCACTTTAAAAGCAATTCCATAATCAGAAAGCTGGGAACTAGCTGTCATCACTACTTTTGCAACAGCTGCCTCTCAACATGGAGGGAAGTGGATAACGTACACTGGAGTATTGCTTTAGAAACCAAGATCTTGCTAGTAGAAAAAAAAAATCCAAAGCAATGCCAATATTCTTTGCTTCCACCTTCTAAAATCTGTGCAAATACATTTTACTGGTAGAACCTAATTCTCTCCCTGACTCTTGGTTGCAGAGGCACATGGGAAATATCACTTTAAGCTTTTCAGAAACTTTAGTCAGACACACACATGAAGAAGGTTGGAATGGTGTTTAATGAATCAATCCACGGCACTACCAGTGCTATTAATCAACAACAGGCACTCCAGCAGAGCAGATATTGTTAGTGTTATTTTATTCCAACTGAATACTCTAAATGAACCTTTCGTCTGTGTCTATTCTTTAGTAACTGAATCATCATTTAAAATAAAATAATTGGATTAATTTCTCCAAAAAAAAATGTCAAGAAACTCAGCTTGTGTAAGGTTTGGACATATCAATATCAATTTCTCAGTCCTTTATACTAGACTTTAAACAAATACTATTTTTAAAGGTCTGAAAGTTCTATCTTTATAAAGATTTCATGTTCTATTAATTCATTTTTCCCTTCTCCCAAGCTAAAGTGAATGAAAGATAAGCAATTTACTTTTAATATAGTAGCAATGTAGCTAGCATTTAATTTCAAAAAAACTTAATAGACATTTCCCTTTATTTGTCAGTTTCCTAATATTTGAAATAGGAATATGCAAATAACTTTATCATATCTGCAACTGCCTTTATTTGTTTTTCAAAGAGGTGCTTGCTAGATTCAGGTCACTCTACTAGGAAACAAAGTGAGGGGTAGAAAGTTGTACTATACCCTCCATGATAGCAGGGACCTTGCCAGTCTTGTTCGTGACACTATACCCAGCACCAAGTACTGCTAAGCGCCCACTAGATACATTTTAAGAATTCTTGACTTAGTAAGTGAGGTTCTACTTTCAAAACGGTTTATACAAATAATATTAGGAAGATAATGAGGGGTAAGGAAAATGCTGAGCATATATAAAACACACATGTAGCTAGTCTCAAGGCTGTGGATCATAACTCTTTGTAGTCAATTTTCAAGATGACTGTTAAATTTTATCCTGCTGGTAAGGTCACTGTTGAAGATTCTTTCTCAGGTCTGAGGCAAGACTGCAGACTGACCAGTAGGGACACTTACAGAACTTATCTTGGAATGAGTGTTCTGAAAATTAAGTCATTTCGAACAAATAAATTATCTTTACTATAGAGTGGGGGGGAAACAATACATTTAATCAGATATATGTACTTGGACATTGATTTCTTAATCCAACAAGCAGGAAAGTTTTAGGAGGCTATTCACCAAGCCACTTAAAACTCTTGTTTCTAACATCTTTTTAAACTTTGCCTCAAAACAAAATGCATAGACAAAATAACCTAAAGTAATGTTAACACAACACCAAGAAAATGAAATAAACTGACACTATAAAGATTGTCTTTTTTTCCCGAAAGATGTGCAATTTCAGTTTTGAAGCCTGATCACTTTGTCTTAAATGTTTGTCTAGAAAATGAGTAGACTACTATGTAGAAGAGAAGGCTTTACTTGTTTAAGTAGTAGGCATAGAACAAAGTCATGGAAAAATAAATTGTAGAAATGGCATGGTTGTCCATCTGATTTTATTTTTAATTAAAAGATCTACTAAAATAGGTATGCATACATATTAAGTAAGGAAATAGATGGTATTGAAGTGCATATTTTCAAAGAAATCGAAGTACAAGGAACATTTTGGCACCTTTCTTGTTAATAAATAATGACTATCAAACTGTGTTAACACTAATCTTTCAGTTTTGCCAAGATTAGATTGTCCCTTTTCAAACAGTCCAGCTATCTTAGCTTCTCCTCCAAAATGCACGAGTCTACCATAAGAGATTTGTAGGTACAAAAATTTCCGATTTTTCAAGGGTTTATTTTCTTAAAAATTAGCGATATACTTTAGGAATTAATTTAAAGAGAGACTAAATGTTTAGCATAAATGTATTGAAAAAAATCACTACATGTAAAGTGATTTTTAAGCCCCTCTACCTCTCCAGAGTTCCAAAGTTAAGAATTACAATCTAAGCGATTATTAAAATATAAAGGTGCAAACATTTCCATGTATCACCACTGTCCATTTCTACTTAAGCTTCCACTCTGTCTTGACCTCTCACACCTGTGTTGCACTATAAGAAAAGGAGTGCAAGGGGGAATGTACAATTTTGTGACTTTCATGTTATAAGTAGCTTTTCCTAAGCAGCGCTGAAAGTGAATGTAATTTTTAATTTTCTGTTGTCTGTCCTTCCATTCAAGATATCAATCTTAAAAAAAAACACTAATATAAAATTAAAAGGAAGGAAAAAAGAGAAAAGGATGAGGATCCTATTATTTATCTTAGTAACAAAAAAGTTACCTGATATATTTTTGGTTCCTAAAACTTTCCCCAGTGAAGCAAACACGCTTCTGGCTGAACTTAGTTCCTGGATCCGACTAGATAATTTTATGTGTTGCCCCCAAGTCTCCACACATTGTTCATTATCAACAGCAACATACCAAAACAACAGCAAACTATCCACATCTGCTTTCTTGCTAACCTTGTAAATATTCCTTTTTATTTCTGTTTCTTTCAAATATGTTTAGATAATAAAAATTATTTTTTAAGACTTTTTTTGAGGTGGACCATTTTTAAAGTCTTTATTGAATTTGTTACAATATTGCTTCTGTTTTAGGTTTTGGCTTTTTGGTCACGAGGCATGTGGGATCCTAGCTCCCCGACCAGGGATTGAACCCACACCTCCTGCACCAGAAGGCAAAGTCCCAACCACTGGACCACCAGGGAAGTCACCTAAAAATTATTTTTAAGTTGAAATTTACTATGGATTCTGAGCTTGAACCAAAAAAAAAATTGACATTTTCCTAAACTAGAAAAAAAATGAACATATTAAATCCTAATTAAGTAAAGAAAATAACATAGCAGTTAAACTCACAGAAGGGCTAGAGTAGCATTTTCAAGGGCTCAACTCTGCTTCTTTGAACTGAAACCACTGGTCCCCCTGTCCCCATCCACTCCCACATTCAAAGGCATGATAACATGAGCAAAAGTACTTTGAGGGGAGATATGTTTACCCTACACAGTTTTTTTCAAATACATATTTTTGTTTGCATATTGATGTTCAATGTCTTCTGGCACAAAATCTGTTCAGCACAGAGAAGCTAATTCATTGTTAGGTTTTTGGCTTAAATCCTGCATTCATTATGTAAACTCCTTTTTTCCACATAACCCTCCAAGGTTTGATGAAAATAGATTCCTAAACATGTCCAACCTGCCAAACAGGAATAAAAGCTTCCAGTAGAAGCATACCACTCCTTTAAAATAGGAGTGTTGTAGCTTGTATAAGCATATTTCACTCTTGGAAAGATCTTGAGATCGCGTTTCGTTTCAGGAAGATGTATGCTTCAGGTAAGAGACTGAAACAAACTTTCTATACTTAACTGAAAACATAGGAGAATATTTGAATTCAAATGTATTGCTGAAGTGAAGTAGCTCTTTAATTATATTGCAAAACTTAAGTGGTAGATGAGTTTCAATTCTCAGTAGGTTTCTAAATATTTTCCAGAAGATAGATCTTTCCTGAAGAACTGACTGCACCTTGATTATGCCTTCTCTTCCCCTCTCCTTCCTTCTCTCTCTCCGACTGACCCCACTGACTGCACTGAGATCATTTCCTTTATATCATCTCTTAACTGCTCACTTTCATGTCTGTCTGAGTCTTGGGCCAATTAGTCATGTCTGCTGGGAGATATTTTCTTTGTGCGCATTTTCTTCAATGTCTTGAGCCAGTGCCTGTAGTCTATACACTGTGCGCTGCTGATGACTCCAGAAAGAAATTCTTATTAAATGAAGGGTGGATATTCTTAACAAATGGGCTCCAAACTGACAAGAGTTCCTTCTGAGGAAGCAGCTGCTTTCTTTCTGTTCTGTTACTCCATACGGGGCTCCTGCCCTGTTCTGTCTGCCTATCTCTGTACTGGCAGCTCATGAAGGCCAATACAAACAGGGTATGGGACCCAACTGTCCCCTTACATTCTTACCTGGCAAACAACTACATTTCTGCTACTTGAGTTTGAAGATAGAAATGATAGGCCCCACTTTAAAAAAAATAATAATCATAATATACATGTGATACCATTAAACTTTTAAAATGAATTATCTGATTATCTAATTGCAATACTGTATATCCAGTAACAGACAGAGAGAGGTTCAAGAGCACGTTGCCTACGTTATAAATAACATCATCTACGTCATTAATAGCATGCAGAGCTTGGATTCGAATCAAGGTTTTCTTATTCCAACTCAAGGGCTCTTTCCATGACGTATTACTCATACTGCCATTTACACAACATACAAAGCAAGTCTGTGAAATGAGCAGAAGGAAAAGAGTATTGTGATTGAGCTGGGAAAATAAAACAAGATAGCTTTCTTCATCCAGCTCCTATAGAAAAGGATCATATTAAGTAGGTGAGTTCACAGATGGAATGAACATGCTCATATGTTGCCTGGATGAAACTTCAGGCCCTGATTTCATGTTATTTTCTGTCGGAGCTGGAATTGTTTTGGTCGTGAGGAAGCCTTCTTTAAGTAAGCAAAAAAGCAGAGTATAATTCTCTTGGAGCTTAGAAAGAAATAGCCATTTCTTATATAGAAAAGTATTGCATTGTATTTCTAACTAAATTACTACCTTTTTTTCTTAATTTATGATCTGATGAAATGATATACCATAATCATAGCAGAAAATGAATTATAATTATTTAGGTATAAATCAATTTTAACTGCTATCAGCCATTAGCAATAGTCCTTTTATGACACAGTTTTCCATTTTAAGTTATTATCCTTTATTTTTTTGTTGGATGTAATATTTTCAAGAATTATTTTCAGCTACAGAATAAGGGTAATGTGTATCTTTGAACTTCTCTTGCACAAAATGCTTTTCTTGACCACTTTATTTTGTATTTCTAAATATTTTCCAACTTTATTGTGATTCTTTTTCTTCTTGAGTTATTTAGAAATGTTTTTAAGTTGAAAACATGAGTTCTTTTGTAAATTATCTTATTTTTACTAATATTTAACTACATTAGAGTCAGAGAGAATAGTCTATGTCATACTGACTTTGAATTATGCTAAAAGTAGCCAAATATACCATCAGTTTTCTTAAGTTATACATGTCCTTGAAAAGAATATGTAATCTCCATTTACTGAATGCAATATTCTATATACATTCATTACATCAAGCCTGTTAATTTTTTTCAATTTTTTATATGCCTAATGATATTTTTGTCTAATTGATCTATAAATCACGTGGGATTTTTATTAAATCCTTCCATTATGAAGGTGGATTTGTCAGTTTCTCTTGTATTGATAGAACTATAATGTGTTGTCTTATAAATTTTGAAGGAATTATTTTTAGTACATATCTGAGATACCCATCGGGTGAATTGAATCTTTTACTTCTATAAAATGCTCCTCTTCACCTCCAGATGTTTTTTGGGGGGTGGGGTTGTTTGGTTGATTGATTTGTGGTTGTTTTTGCCGGTAAGCCTGTTTTAAATATAACTACACCAGGTTTCTGTTGTTGCTGTTCTTACTATTAATATTTGCCTGGGATATCTTTTTCCATCCTTTTAATTTTAAGCAATACTTATCCTTGTGTTTCTGATATGTCTCTTTAGCTTTTTCCCCCGTTTTAAAAACAATGTAACAATCCAGATATTCTATATAATATATTCAGTCCATTTACATTTATGGATTTCTGAAATACACTTTTTCATTCCTACCATCTTAGAGAATGTTTATATTTGTACCATTTCCTATGTTTTTCCTGTCACCATTGGACCCTCTTCCTAATTGATCAAGTGTTGTTGCTGGTTTTCTGGGGTTTTTTTCATTTGTTTTTCTCTTTCTACTTGTAGGAAGATACACCCTCTATTATCTTAGTGGTTATATCTAAAAATTTAACATGAATTCTTGAAAAATCTAGTTATCTATATCTATACTTCCTCCTAGACAATATAAGCAACTTAAGAAACCTGGATCACCCGATCCCAATTTATATAGCCTTGTGGTCTAGTACTTAATTATATCTAATTTATTTTGATCTCTATATTTGAAATTATTACTATTTGTAGAGCCAATATTAGTTTAGAACTATCAACATATTTACCACAATCTGTATTCACCATTCCTTTCTGAGAACATGATCTTATTTTGCTCTGCTTCTTGAAAGACAGGCTTACATTCCTCATCAGATTTTTTTCCCGATCATACTGGCTTCCTCTTTTGTTGTGATATTTTTGCTTAGTTCGCATTCTAATTACCTTCTTAAAATTGTGCATCTTTGAATAGGAGACAAAGATGATTCTGAGACAGCTACTTCTTGAAGGACTGTGTGTGAGGGAAACCAGGAAACTAGCTGTGTGAGCAGTTAGCCTGGATTCAGATCTGTGTTCTACACTTTCTTATTAACAGTCTACCTCTTGGGTAGGCATCCTCTGGGACAGAAAGACATCTACCTGTCTCACAGTGAAGGTCGGAATGTCATGGTTAGATGGACCAAAGGTATTTGTTTGTCTTCAACTGATTGAAATCAGTGTCACCACATTTTTCTCCTCTATCTTTTCAGACTGATATTCTCTAAAAGCATGCATGGTGGCGGGGGGAGGCAGGGTCTGCACACTTGCTCACTCAGCAACCCTTGTCCTCAATTACTTGGAGAATTCTCTTTCTTAGGGTCTTCAAGATGATGGTCTTCTCCCACAGTATTAATTCTATAAGCATCAGATTGGTTACTTCTTCATTCTGTGTGTGTGCACACGTGTGTGTGAGTCTATATATTTGTGTATACACATACAAGTCTGTGTATTCTACCTTCAAGAAGAAAAAGGTGAGAAATGAGTGATATGTGTGTTTTCCTTTGATCTATCCTCTCACCATCTGGGCTCTGTTTGAACCCCCTCAGATGTGCCTTGACTATTTTCTAGCTTCTAAGGAGCTTTCAATTTATCCAAGTTTAAGGAACTAAAATAGAATAATTCCATACACCCATACCTAGTTTCAGATTATCAAAATACATTATTACACACACATACGTGCATGCACACATGACCATGCATGCTCGCATACGTGTGCTCACACGTGCGCATGCGTGCACACACACACACATCCTTAGCAAAATCTTCTGTCAGGAGATTTTTTCATCTTTGTCTCAAACTTATGGTGATTTTTATATAAGAATTCTGTACACTCTCAATGCAATGCACCATTATTAGCCACATTCTGCTACTGCTTTATAGCTCATTATTTTCACTTGGTTGGCACTCAGACTTGAAGAAGGAAAAAAAGCATCTTTTTCTAACATGCATATAACATTCAAAATTACCTGCCTATATGGTTTTTAATACTTTCAGCACCATCCACAGACATATCGCCAGTATCTACTGTGGTGACTGATCTAGTAGAATATGTATTCAATAAACTTTTATTTTATGAATAAAAGGACACAAACTCTGATTGCCCCAAAAAAGCAGAACATACACACAGAGGCATAATTTTTTTCTGATCTTAGAGACAGAAAGTAAGGTACAGATCTTTCCTATACCTTTCATAATACTTACCTTAATTTTCCCTTTCACTGAGTGTTCCCATAGCTGGCCTTTTCACAGGTAGGAAAACAATCAACTTTAGGAAATTGTAATTTTGCTGTTTGTATTAATTTTCATTAATTTGTATTAATTTCCAATGACTTTGCCAACTAAGCATCTTTGCTATTTCAAATTATTTTTAAACTTCTACTTGAGAGTTACCAAATAGTTTTCCACTGCTAAATGTAACAACAGAATAATACATATACTATTTCTTAAAATCATAAAACTATAAGTAGCATCCAAAATAAAAATCAAGACGAAAAACCTTCCTGATATATATTTTGAAAGAACAGTACTTGGTTTGCTAATCTTTATATTTCAATACCATATAATTAGTTTTCACCCCATGCATTAATTTTACAAGTTACTACAAATCAATGATGTCTTATACTAGTTTTCTAAAAGATTACATCAAAATCACTGGCATCAAGAGTGGGTTGCTGAGTTGATCCTTAAAATATAATAATCTTCTTTTTCTGATGAAAAGAGTTGATTCCAACTCTTCCACTTCCTATTTATATAGGAACTCTGCAAGATGTTTACATTCTTTATGCCTCAATTTCCTCTAAAATGAAGATAATAATAATGCCTATTCAAAAGACTGTCATGAGGCTTATGTTTTATATGAGGATTAAAGAGGTTAAAAGTAGAAAGCACTTAGATAGACCAATACCTTGCACATTCTGAGTTAGAACTCAATAAATGTTTGCAAATGTAATTATTAAATTACATTTTTTCTTCCTATTCAGCATTTTCTGGAACATATTCTAAGGGACAATCTTCCAGAAAATACTGAGTGTGACTGGAAGAGGTGTGGCCATGTCTGGGCTTTCCATTCTTCTGTTAACAGGACATAAAGTTAGGTTCATGGTTCAGTCTGTGCTAATCCTAGTACTTCATCCTTTGCCTACCACCGACCCCTGGGATTTACCCAAAGGATGTGCATACAATTCAAGCTTGTCAATCAAATTCCTGCTTACAATTTTTAAAAGTACATCATTTGCTATGCAGAAAGAACATGTTTCCCAGAAGCCTCCACCCATATTCCCGATCCTGGAGGAAAAATCCATTTACTGTAGAAAACACAAAAGCCAATATACTGAGAAAGGAAGAGACTCAAGAGAAAGAAAGAGAGGCTTCGTTGTGACAGTGTTCATGTCCTCAATTCACATCACATTCCCTCCTGTATTGACTTCTGCCATTTGTGACCAAGAGTCCTGACCAAAACAAAAATCCTCTTAAAAAGTATCCTGAGTAAATTAGTTTTAAAAGTACTGCAAACTATAGTCCCTTCTTGAAATTCTACAAAGCACACTATTTTATCACAAAGCATAGTAAAGCTTCTATATATCAATACTTCTAGAAGAATTTTTTTTTAAAAGTCAGGCCTACCTTAGCAAAACTCAGCATCTCTCAAACATACCTGGACATTTTTCCTGACAGCTTCTTGTAGCAAATGACAAACTAGTTTTTCACAGAATAAACCTGTGTTTCACAGTGGTTTTGAGACCACAGATATAGGAGTCTCATTATTCCACATTATAGATCTTTATTCCCTATATAAAGATAGTTGCAGCAAGTGGGGGCTACTCTTCGTTGCAGTGTGAGGGCTTCTCATTGCAGTGGCCTCTCTTGTTGTGGAGCATGGGCTCTAGGCACGCGGGCTTCCGTAGTTGTGGCACGTAGGCTCAGTAGTTGTGGCTAATGGGCTCTAGAGTGCAGGCTCAGTAGTTGTGGTGCACGGGTTTAGTTGCTCCGTGGCATGTGGGATCTTCCAGGACCAGGGCTCGAACCCGTGTCCCCTGCATTAGCAGGCGGATTCTTAACTACTAACCCAGCAGGGAAGTCCCCTTGGCAGGCAGATTCTTAACCACTGCACCACCAGGGAAGTGCCCCTTTTTTGTTTGTTTTTTGCTGTCAGAAACCAAGAAAGAGCTAAAGAGGATTATCCTTAATAATAAGAAAGTCAGGTGCATATTGTGGGGCTGGACAGGCACACAAGGACAAAGTGGGGGTGTCCTTATGAGGGACTGATGAGCCTGGCAAACAGTCCCTTCCTGCTCCTGGGCCTCCCCTGGCGGTTTTGAGGAAGAGGGTGTGCAGTTTCCTTTGAGGTGGTCCTTGGCTGGGAGGACTGTAATTCGTACTTAATGGTGTTAAGATTTTTTTTTATCCAAATGACTAACCAGGTGTGCCTACCCCATCTATTAAGTAACCCAATATTTTCTCCATGTCTAACTTAAACTAAAAGTGATATATGCTAGGGTTTGTTCATGTATTTTCTCTTCTGTTTCTTTGATGTGTAAGTCTAAAACTGCTCAATTTCTACACTGTTTTAACTATTGTGTCTTTAAAAGGTGTATTATTTTTCAAATCCCACCAATATTTTTTCTACCCTTTTCTTTACCAAAAGTGCCTTAGAATCAGCTTGTCAATTTCCCAATTAAGGGTTTTGAATTAAGTTTATAAACTCTTCCAAAGTTTATTTATATTTTTACAACTTTATAACTTCTCATGTTGAATATTATGTCTCCATATATCCTAAGGATTTAACACATTATCCATACATAAATATATCATCTATACATAATAATGCTATTCTCCTTTCTAATGGTTACATCCTCATTTATCTTATTTTATTAGATAGAAGTCCTAAAATAATTTGATAGAAGGAATAATTATCCTATTCTTGATTTGAAAGAGAAAGCTCATAAGCGTTTCCTCATTAAACAAAATTTGGTTGTTAGTGTGTACAAATTATTTTTTGTATTTTTAAAGTATTTTCTATTCACTCATAGTTCACCATTTAAAAAATCATGAATGGGGCTTCCCTGGTGGCTCAGTGGTTGAGAGTACGCCTGCCGATGCAGGGGACACGGGTTCGTGCCCCAGTCCGGGAAGATCCCACATGCCGCGGAGCGGCTGGGCCCGTGAGCCATGGCCACTGAGCCTGCGCGTCCAGAGCCTGTGCTCTGCAATGGGAGAGGTCACAACAGTGAGAGGCCCGTGTACCGCAAAAAAAAAAAAAAAAAAAAAAAAATCATGAATGGATAAAAAAATTAAATCCAAAAAAGTTTTTTGCTACTATGATTTATTAATGAACTATTTATTAGAAGATTCAATCTTGGAAAGATGAAAAGGAAAAACATGTAAAATATAAGTATAAAATTTAATCATAAATTGAGTTGGTTACAAAATCCCAGAGGGGGCCATTAATTCACCACTAAAAAAGTATACATGGTGGGGGACCTTCAAGATGGCAGAGGAATAAGGTGTGGAGATCACCTTCCTCCCCACAAACACATCAAAAATACATCTACATGTGGAATAACTCCTACAGAACACCTACTGAGCCCTGGCAGAAGACCTCAGACTTTGCAAAGGCAAGAAACTCCCCACATACCTGGGTAGGGCAAAAGAAAAAAGAAGAAACAGAGACAAAAGAATTGGGACAGGACCTGCACCTCTGGGAGGGAGACGTGAAGGAAGAAAAGTTTCTACACACTAAGAAGCCCCTTCACTGGCGGAAGGGGGTAGGGGTGGGGAAGCTTTGGAGTCAAGGAGGAGAGCACAGCAACAGGGGTGCAGAGGGCAAAGTGGAGAGATTCCCACACAGAGGATCACTGTGGACCAGCCCTCACCAGCCCGGGCGGGTGAGGGCTGGGAGCTGAGTCTCGGGTTTCGGAGGTCAGACCCCAGGGAGAGGACTGGGGTTGTCTGCGTGAACACAGCCTGAAGGGGGCTAGTGTGCCACAGCTAGCCAGTAGGGAGTCCGGGAAAAAGTCTGGACCTACCTAAGAGGCAAGAGACCATTGTTTCACAGTGCGCTCGGAGAGGGGATTCAGAGCACCGCCTAAATGAGCTCCAGAGATGGGCGCGAGCCGCGGCTATCAGCGCAGACCCCAGAGACGGGAATGAAACCCTAAGGCTGCTGCTGCAGCCACCAAGAAGCCTGTGTGCAAGCACAGGTCACTATCCAAACCTCCCCTCCCCAGAGCCTGTGCAGCCTGTCACTGCCAGGGTCCTGAGATCCAAGGACAACTTCCCCAGGGGAACACATGGCAAGCCTCAGGCTGTTGCAACGTCATGACAGCCTCTGCCGCCGCAGGCTCGCTCCATGTTCCGTACCCTTCCCTCCCCCTGCCTGAGTGAGCCAAAGCCCCCTATCAGAATCTATTTAACCCTGTCCTTTCTGGGTGGGGAACAGACACCCTCAGGAGAGCTACAGGCAGAGGCAGGACAAAATCCAAAGTTAAACACCAGGACCTGTGAGAACAAAGAAGAGAAAGGGAAATTTCTCCCAGCAACCTCAGAAGCAGCGGATTAAATCTCCACAACAACTTGAAGTTATCCTGCATCTGTGGAATGCCTGAATAGACAACGAATCATCCCAAAACTGAGGTGGTGGACTTTGGGAACAACTGTAGACTTGGGATTTGCCTTCTGCATCTATTTTTGTTTCTGGTTTTATGTTTATCTTAGTTTAGTATTTAGAGCTTATTATCATTGGTAGATTTGTTTACTGATTTGGCTGCTCTCTTCTTTTTTCTTAATATATATATATATTTTTATCCTTTTTCACTTTTTGTGAGTGTATATGTATATGCTTCTTTGTGTGATTTTGTCTGTATACCTTTGCTTTTACCATTTGTCCTGGGTTCTGTCTGTCTGTTTTATTTATTTATTTTTTTTTTAGTATAGTTTTTAGTGCTGTTAACACTGGTGGATTTGTTTTTGGATTGGTTATTCTCTTCTTTCTTTATTTATTTCTTTTTTATTACTCTTTTATTTTTTTATTTTTAATGATTTAAATTTTTTTTATTTTAATAAGAGTTTTATTTTATTTTATTTTATTTCTTTTGTTTTTCCTCCCTTTTCTTCTGAGCCATGTGGCTGACAGGGTCTTGGTACTCCAGCTGGGGGTCAGGAATGAGCTCTGAGGAGGAAGAGCTGAGTTCAGGGCATTAGACCACCAGAGACCTCCCACCCCACGTAATATCAAATGGCAAAATCTCCCAGAGATCTCCATCTCAACACTAAGACCCAGCTCCACTCAACAAACAGCAAACTACAGTGCTGGACACTCCATGCCAAACAACTAGCAAGTCAGGAACACAACCCCACCCTTTAGCAAAAGGCTGCCTAAAAGCATAATGAGGTCACAGACACCCAAAAACACACCACCACATGCAGTCCTGCCCACCAGAAAGACAAGATCAAGCCTCATCCACAAGACCACAGACATCAGTGCCCTCCACGAGGAAGCCTATAAAACCAACTGAACCAACCTTAGCCACTGGGGGCAGACACCAACAACAACAGGAACTACGAACCTGCAGCCTGTGAAAAGGAAACCCCCAAAACAGTAAGTTAAGCAAAATTAGAAGACAGAGAAATACACAACAGATGAAGGAACAAGGTAAAAACCCAGCAGACCAAACAAATGAAGAGGAAATAGGCAGTCTACCTGAAAAAAAATTCAGAGTAATGATAGTAAAGATGATCCAAAATCTTGTAAATGCAATGAAGAACATACAAGAAATGTTTAACAAGGACTTAGAAGAGCAAAAGAGCAAACAAACAATGATGAACACAATAAATGAAATTAAAAATTCTCTAGAAGGAACCATCAGTAGAATAACTGAGGCAGAAGAACGGATAAGTGGCCTGGAAGATAAAAAAGTGGAAATAACTACCTCAGAGCAGAATAAAGTAAAAAGAAGGAAGAGAATTGAGGACAGTCTCAGAAACCTCTGGGAAAACATTGAACGCACCAAAATTCAAATTATAGGGGTCCCAGAAGAAGAAGAGAAAAAGCAAGGGACTGAGAAAATATTTGAAGAGATTATATTGAAAAATTCCCGAACATGGGAAAAGAAATAGTCAATCAAGTCCAGGAAGTACAGAGAGTACCACACAAGATAAATCCAAGGAGAAACATGCCAAGACACATATTAATCAAACTATCAAAAATTAAATACAAAGAAAAATTGAAAAAGCAGCAAGGGAAAAGCAACAGATAACATACAAGGGAATCCTCATAAGGATAACAGCAGATCTTTCAGCAGAAACTCTGCAAGACAGAAAGGAAGGGCAGGACATATTTAAACTGATGAAAGGGAAAAACCTACAAACAAGATTACTCTAAACAGCAAGGATTTCATTCAGATTTGACAGAGAAATTAACCTTTACAGACAAGCAAAAGCTAAGAGAATTCAGCACCACCAAACCAGCTTTAAAACACATGCTAAAGGACCATCTCTAGGCAGGAAACACAAGAGAAGGAAAAGACCTACAATACAAACCCAAAACAATTAAGAAAATGGTAATAGGCACATACATATCGATAATTACCTTAAATGTAAATGGATTAAATGTTCCAACTAAAAGACACAGACTGGCTGAATGGATACAAAAACAAGACGTGTATATGCTGTCTACAAGAGACCCACTTCAGACCTTGGGAGACATACAGACTGAAAGTGAGGGGATGGAAAAAGATATTCCATGCAAATGGAAATCAAAAGAAAGCTGCAGTAGCAATTCTCATATAAGAACAAATAGAATTTAAAATAAAGAGTATTACAAGAGACAAAGAAGGACACTACATAATAATCAAGGGATCAATCCAAGTAGAAGATATAACAATTGTAAATATTTATGCACCCAACATAGGAGCACATCAATACATAAGGCAATGCTAACAGCCATGAAAGGGGAAATCAACAGTAACACAATCATAGTAGGGAACTTTAACACCCCACTTTCACCAGTGGACAGATCATCCAAAATGAACATAAATAGGGAAATACAAGCTTTAAATGATACATTAAACAAGATGGACTTAACTGACAGTAATACAACATTCCATCCAAAAACAACAGGATACACGTTCTTCTCAAGTGCTCATGGAACATTCTACAAGATAGATCGTATCTTGGGGCACAAATCAAGCCTTGGTAAATTAAAGAAAACTGAAATCATATCAAGTATCTTTTCCAACCACAACACTATGAGACTAGATATCAGTTACAGGAAAAAATCTGTAAAAACTACAAACACATGGAGGCTAAACAATACACTACTAAATAACCAAGAGATCACTGAAGAAATCAAAGAGGAAATCAAAAAATACCTACAAACAAATGAAATGAAAACACGATGACCCAAAACCTTTGGGATGCAGCAAAAGAAGTTCTAAGAGGGAACTTTATAGCAATACAATACTACCTCAAGAAACAAGAAATGACTCACATAAACAACCTAACCTTACACCTAAAGCAATTAGAGAAAGAAGAAGAAAAAAACCCCAAAGTTAGCAGAAGGAAAGAAATCATAGAGATCAGATCAGAAATAAATGAAAAAGAAATGATGGAAACGATAGCAAAGATCAATAAAACTAAAAGCTGGTTCTTTGAGAAGATAAATGAAATTGATAAACCATTAGCTAGACTCATCAAGAAAAAAAACGGAGAAGACTCAAATCAACAGAATTAGAAATGAAAAAGGAGAAGTAACAACTGACACTGCAAAAATACAAAGGATCATGAGATTACTACAAGCAACTATATGCCAATAAAATGGACAACCTGGAAGAAATGCACAAATTTTTAGAAAAGCACAAACTTCTGAGACTGAACAAGGAAGAAATAGAAAACATAAACAGACCAATCACAAGCACTGAAATTGAGACTGTGATTAAAAATCTTCCAACAAACAAAAGCCCAGGACCAGATGGCTACACAGGTGAATTCTATCAAACATTTAGAGATGAGCTGACACCTATCCTTCTCAAACTCTTCCAAAATATAGCAGAGGGAGGAACACTCCCAAACCCATTCTACAAGGCCACCATCACCATGATACCAAAACCAGACAAAGATGTCACAAAAAGAAAACTACAGGCCAATATCACTGATGAACATAGATGCAAAAATCCTCAACAAAATACTAGCAACCAGAATCCAACAGCACATTAAAATGATCATACACCATGATCAAGTGGGGTTTATGCCAGGAATGCAAGGATTCTTCAATATATGCAAATCAATCAATGTGATAAACCATGTTATCAAATTGGAGAAAAACCATATGATCACCTCAATAGATGCAAGAAAAGCTTTCGACAAAACTCAACACCCATTTATGATAAAAAGCCTCCAGAAAGTAGGCATAGAGGGAACTTACCTCAATATAATAAAGGCCATATATGACAAACACACAGCCAACATCGTTCTCAAAGGTGAAAAACTGAAACCATTTTCACCAAGATCAGGAACAAGACAAGGTTGCCCACTCTCACCACTATTATTCAATATAGTTTTGAAAGTTTTAGCCACAGAAATCAGAGAAGAAAAAGGAATCCAAACTGGAAAAGAAGAAATAAAACTGTCACTGTTTGCAGATGATATGATAGTATACATAAAGAATCCTAAAGATGCTACCCGAAAACTACTAGAGCTAATCAATGAATTTGGTAGAGCAGCAGGATATAAAATTAATGAAGAGAAATCTCTTGCATTCCTATACACTAATGATGAAAAATCTGAAAGAGAAACTAAGGAAACACTCCCATTTACCACTGCAACAAAAAGAATAAAACACCTCCTAATAAACTTACCTAAAGAGACAAAAGGCCTGTATGCAGCAAACTATAAGACACTGATGAAAGAAGTTAAAGATGATACAAACAGAGGGAGAGATATACCATGTTCTTGGATTGGAAGAATCAACATTGTGAAAATGACTATACCGCCCAAAACAATCTCCAGATTCAATGTAATCCCTATCAAACTACCAATGGCATTTTTCACAGAGCTAGAACGAAAAATTTCACAATTTGTATAGAAACACAAAAGATCCCGAATAGCCAAAGCAATCTTGAGAAAGAAAAATGGAATTGGAGGAATAAGGTACCAGGGCTTCAGACTATACTACAAAGTTACAGTAATCAAGACAGTACGGTACTGGCACAAAAACAGAAATATAGATCAATGGAACAGGATAGAAAGCCCAGAGATAAACCCACGCACATATGGTTACCTTATTTTTGATAAAGGAAGCAAGAATATACAGTGGAGAAAAGTCAGCCTCTTCAATAAGTGGTGCTGTGTAAACTGGACAGCTACATGTTAAAGAATGGAATTAGAACACTCCCTAACACCATACACAAAAATAAACTGAAAACGGATTAAAGACCTAAGTGGAAGGCCAGACACTATAAAACCCTAGAGGAAAACATAGGTAGAATGCTCTATGACATAAATCACAGCAAGATCCTTTTTGATCCACCTCCTAGAGAAATGGAAATAAAACCAAAAATAAAGAAATGGGACCTAATGAAATTTAAAAGGTTTGCACTGCAAAGGAAACCATAAACAAGACAAAAAGATAACCCTCAGAATAGGATAAAATATATGCAAATGAAGCAACTGACAAAGGATTAATCTCCAAAATATACAGGCAGCTCATGCAGCTCAATTAGAAAAAAAACAACCCAGTCCAAAAATGGGCAGAAGACCTAAATAGATATTTCTCCAAAGATATAAAGATTGACAACAAACACATGAAAGGATGCTCAACATCACTAATCATTAGAGAAACGCAAATCAAAACTACAATGAGGTATCACCTCACACCAGTCAGAATGGCCATCATCAAAAAATCTAGAAACAATAAATGCTGTTAAGGGTGTGGAGAAAAGGGAACCCTCTTGCACTATTGGTGGGAATGTAAATTGATACAGCCACTATGGAGAAAAGTCTGGAGGTTCCTTAAAAAGCTAAAAATAGAACTACCATACAACCCAGCAATCCCACTACTGGGCATATACCCTGGGAAAACCTTAATTCGAAAAGAGTCATGTACTACAGTGTTCACTGCAGCTCTATTTCCAATAGCCAGGACATGGAAGCAACCGAAGTGTCCATTGACAGATGAATGGATAAAGAAGATGTGGCACATATATACAATGCAATATTACTCAGCCATAAAGAAATGAAATTGAGTTATTTGTAGTGAGGTGGATGGACCTAGAGTCTTTCATACAAAGTGAAGTAAGTCAGAAAGAGAACAACAAATACAATATTCTAACATATATATATGGAATCTAAAACAAAAAAAAAATGGTTCTGAAGAACGTAGGGGCAGGACAGGAATAAAGATGCAGACATGGAGAATGGACTTGAGGACACAGGGAGGGGCAAGGGTAAGCTGGGACAAAGTGAGGGAGTGGCATGGACATATATACACTACCACATATAAAATAGATAGCTAGTGAAAAGCAGCTGCATAGCACAGGGAGATTAGCTCAGTGCTTTGTGTCCACCTAAAGGGGTGGGATACGGAGCGTGGGAGGGAGATGTAAGAGGGAGGAGATATGGGGATATATGTATATGTATAGCTGATTCACTTTGTTATACAGCAGAAACTAACACACCATTGTAAAGCAATTATACTCCAATAAAGATGTTTAAAAAAAAGTATACACACAACACACTTTTATTTAACACATAAATGTCCACATCTATTATAACATTTCTAGAAATTGCCATAAGATCATCTTGATGCTTTTTTTTTTTACCCTATATTCTGTTTTCTGATACTAGATACTTACATTGCCTATTCTGCTTCATTGGGTGTGTGTGTGTGTGTGAGTGTGTTTCTGTGCTTGAGTTATATGCTTGGCAACACTTTTCTCTTAACTTTGCTTTGATACTTTTCCTGTTTCTGTTACAAAAACCACACAACTAAAAATTACATGTTTGGATAATGTTTTTTATTCCAATTAACTATTTATACTACTGTCATTAGAAATGCCACTGAGCTTACTTGCCTCATTCTGGTTTTTATTCTTAATACATACTTTTCCCATTTTCCTGATGAGTATAATGCAATGTTACCAAATTTTGATTCTTCTGGTGGTTTGGAAGTTATACACGCTGCTCTTCTTCAACTAATAAGTCTCTGTGACACATTACAATTATATATTTGTACAAATAATTATATATGAATTTATTTTTTCTTAATCACTGTTGAAAAGGAAATAGCATATTTAATCCCTTTTCTTCTTTTAAGGCAGAAAATTAACATGCCATTAAGTTTTGGAATGGTCTATGATTTCTCATCTAGCTTATTAATACCAAATAATTTTTGCAATTATTATATTTAAAATTATGTTTTTAATAATTATTTAGACTAAGTCAACTTTAGATGATTTATGAAAAAAATTTAATAGAACTTTATTGGAGTATAATTGCTTCACAACACTGTTTTAGTTTCTATTGCACAACACAAAGAATCACCCATATGCATACACATGTCCCCATATCCCCTCCCTCTTGAGCTTCCCTCCCATCCTCCCTATCCCATCCCTCTAGGTCATCACAAAGTACCGAGCCAATCTCCCCGTGCTAATACCTACTCTTAGGTCCCTAATCTTGAGTTTTATTTATTTATTTTTGCGGTACGCGGGCCTCTCACTGTTGTGGCCTCTCCCGTTGTGGAGCACAGGCTCAGGACGCGCAGGCTCAGTGGCCATGGCTCACGGGCCTAGCCGCTCTGCGGCATGTGGGATCTTCCCGGACCAGGGCACGAACCCGCGTCCCCTGCATCAGCAGGCGGACTCTCAACCACTGCGCCACCAGGGAAGCCCTTGAGTTCTTATTTTTGATTAAAAGTTTGTCAAATGGTATACCTTCTCCATTAGAAGGGTACAAAGATTTCTGAGTACTTACATACATGCAAATATGTTTTAGCTGTTTTCACATATAAATGACAAACTGAATGACTGACATAAAACATATTTAATCTCAAAACTATGTAGCTACTGTCTCTTTGTTCTGGGACAGTTAGTGTTTAAAGGTGAAGTCTATGTCCAGACTAACTTTCCTTTATTTATTTTTCCCTCCTCTTCCCCTCTTCCTTTAAAGAGTTTACATATTTTACATATTTCCTTAATTTTTCCTGGTTGTATGTGTGTCATATATGTATTCAGGTGTGATGTGCATATGCAGAGCTTTATTCAGCCCAGTTAGATTTTTTTTGGCAACCTTCAATGTTACCTCTGTTTCATTTCAATAATATGATGTCAGATGTCCTTTCTTTGACTTCGGCAATTTCAAGAGTACCTCTCATTCATTTCAATCACTAGTTCCTTTTCCTCTGTATTCATAGAGTGCTTCTCAATGCTCATCTCAAAATTTCATTTTCTGCTTTGTCAATTCTGCTTTTAATGAATATTTTAAATGTGTCACTGAATTTTTAGTTTCTTTACATCTTAGTAGCTCATTAAGCCCCATTTTTATTAATATATCCCTTTTATCTATTTCCTCCATATCTTTATTCTTCATTTTATTGTTATATTATTTAAAATTTTATATCTTATTTCACTGAACACATTTCTTAATTTTATAAAAACAAAAATGCTTATGTTTTTATAAAAGTTACTTAGGTGTACTATAGCATATATTTTTCAAAAATGTCTTCTTTTGTGTCTTGTTAGTTATTTTACTTCTTGCAGAATATTTTCACATCTCTAATTTGATTTTTTTCCAACTACTCATCCTTTAGGAATGAAGATTCTCTCCACTGATTACTCAAAAATAATGTTTGTAGTTTCTTCTGGTTACTCTCGTTTTCCTGGTTGCTGTTAAAACACCTTTCTCACATTTTTAGCTAGAGCAATGGTAAATGTGAACAGACTTAGTCTAATTACTGGTCACTGGCAGTCACTTAATTTCTCTAAATTCTGTACTTCATCAGTCTTGCTTCTGTGGTCTAGTTGACTACTTTGAGAAGGTAAGCATTTTTCTAGGTAATTCTAAACAGTGTATAGTTATTTTGCCAGAAGTGGTCTACCTTTGTACTTTCTTATGGCACTTCCTTTTCTCACATTCTCAGATGCAGCAAACCAAATGCTTAGCCACTGTAGTCTCTGAATATTTTGCATTAATACAAATTTTAGTCTTAGAAAACATGTAGAAAGGGGGATGGTTAAGTGGCCCTGCCTGCAGATACCCTTCTTTGGGTGGTGGGGAGAGTTGATCCGACACTAGATCTCTGAGTCAGGCAGTAGCAGGGAAATTGGTCATCTCCTTGACACTGTTGAGACTGGTAGATTTATTCTCCTTCAGATAATAAAGCAAGTCATATCCTTAAGATAATAAAGAAAGTGCCATCCAGTTTTTTTTTCTTTCTATTTCAGATTGATCTGCTTTGTCTTACATATGGTAAAAATTTGGGTAATCAAATGAATGGTTGCCAGTCTTTGTTGCTGGCAATGTTATACAATGAATAGACTTTGTTTTTTCTTTTTTTAAATATTTGGTTAATTTTTTAAGTCACACACTACCAGCCAGATTCCATTTAAAGAAAGTCAACTGGACTGATTTTAAAAACCTCAATTTATTTTATTATTATCATTATTCTAAGATTAGGGAACTGAACTCATTTGCTAAGCTCATAGTCTGTCAACCAGCTTTCTTTTTTTACAATTTACAAGCTTTTTCAGGTTGTTTTAAAGTTTTCTGATTTTGCCTGTCTGTCTTTTTTCATTCAGCCTTTACACACTAATTCATTTAATTCTTATACTATGTTGGTTTTTAGATGCATTCCTATTGTTGTAGCTCTTATGCAGTGAATCATATGATGTACACCTTTCAGATGTATGCTTTATTTTTTAAATTGAAGTATAGTTGATTTACAATGTTGTGTTAGTTTCAGGTGTACAGCAAAGTGATTCAGTTATACACACATATATCTATATTCTTTTTTCATATTCTTTTTCATTATAGATTATTATAAGATATTGAATATAGTTTCCTGTGTTATACAGTAGGTCCTTGTTGTTTATCTATATTATATACAGTAGTGTGTTTATGCTAATCCCAAACTCCTGATTTATCCCTCCTCCCCTTTCCCCTTTGGTAACTATGAATTTCTTTTCTATGTCTGTAAGTCTGTTTTTGTTTTGTAAATAAGTTCATTTGTATCATTTTTTTAGATTCCACATATAAATAATATCATGTGATTTGTCTTTGTCTGACTTACTTCACTTAGTATGATAATCTCTAGGTCCATCTACATTGCTGCAGATAGCTTTATTTCATTCTTTTTTATGGTTGAGTAATATTACTTTGTGTGTGTGTGTGTGTGTGTATATATACACACACACACACACCACATTTTCTTTATCCATTCATCTGTCGACTGACACTTAGGTTGCTTCCATGTCTTGGCTGTTGTAAATAGTGCTGCTATGAATACTGGGGGGCCTGTATCTTTTCCAGTTAAGAGTTTTCATTTTTTCTGGATATATATCCAGGAGTGGGATTGCTGGATCATACGGTATCTTAATTTTTAGTTTCTTTTTTGTTGTTGTTGTTGTTGTTTTTGCTGTACACAAGCCTCTCACTGTTGTGGCATCTCCCGTTGTGGAGCACAGGCTCCAGACGCGCAGGCTCAGTGGCCATGGCTCACGGGCCCAGCTGCTCCACGGCATGTGGGATCCTCCCAGACCAGGGCATGAACCCGTGTCCCCTGCATCGGCAGGCAGGCTCTCAACCACTGCGCCACCAGGGAAGCCCCTAATTTTTAGTTTTTTAAGCAACCTCCATATTGGTCTCCATAGTGGCTGCACAACAGATATATGTTTTAAATGATGAAAATAAAATATGGTTATTCAAACCATGTATATATTAGCCATATATCTGACAGGAATGCCTTGTCGTATATCTCACTGCATGAGCTGGTACAATAAACATGTCCTTAGAAGCACTGAAGTTACCAATATATTCATATTATCATTGGTTTCTCCTACGCTTGGCTTATAAAAAATTTCTGGGATCTTTCTCTAACTCATATTCAAATCAAATTCATCATATCAATGACTTTGTCAAAGATTCAGTTAAAACCTAGATTTCTTGTGAACTTAGACCTTGTGCTAATGATTGTTAAGTATCAAGCAGAAATCTCTTCATATCTGTGAAATTTTGAATATTTAATTCACCCAGAAGTTTAAATTTATTCAGTGAAAAACACGGACACGTTTCTAGCTACTAGAATAGGATGGGTACCACGTGGTATGCATGCCTCCTCCCCCTCCTGCATCCACGCCAACTGCAGTAGTGGAGCATTATTGCTTCCTGAGTTTTGCTCAGCTGCACAATTCTCAAACCATGTCCTGAAAAGCCACTACCATGTAATGAGATTTCACGTATGAGATAACACTATTTACCACTTCAGTTTCAGATCCATATTAGGGTTCCCCCGAAGAAGAAACTGTTATTGACTTGTTTCTGCTACTTATTTCCATTCTCAGTCAAATATAACAGAAAGAATAACCTTTTGCATGTATGGAAATTTTTTTTTTTTTTTTTTTTTTTTTTTATGGTACGCGGGCCTCTCACTGTTGTGGCATCTCCCGTTGCGGAGCACAGGCTCCGGACGCGCAGGCCCAGCGGCCATGGCTCACGGGCCCAGCCGCTCCGCGGCATGTGGGATCTTCCCAGACCGGGGCACGAACCCGTGTCCCCTGCATCGGCAGGCGGACTCTCAACCACTGCGCCACCAGGGAAGACCCATGTATGGAAAATTTTGTAAATTATATTAGTATAAAACAATGAAGCGTCTCATATTCTAAACAGGTAACTTTGATATGCTTCAAGTTATTTACTAAAAACATACTTATATTTGCTGTTATTTTAAAAAAATTGAATATTTAAATTAAACAGATAATTTTAAGAACTAGAGCTGAACTGATAAACTAATGTTTTGTATTCCATATCTCCTCAAAGTAAAAGAAGTGACAGAAATCCCAACTTGTAAAATGTGCAGTGGGAGGTGTTTTTCCGGTTGAGATTTAATCTATGCAAGACACATTGTTGATTTCTTTAGCCCTCTTCACTTCCTTTTCCGAAAGGGAACCTTGGCTCTCCAAGGACTCTGCTTCTTTGTAGCTCTCCTGTGGAAGCTGTTCATTCTCCCATGCCCCTCATACCAAGGAACAGGAGGCAAGAAAAACCAGGGTCCAATAACATCTTGCTCTCCTACCGGTGTCCCTTCTACTTACTGACATCCTCTGACCTTGTTCCTCCGCATCCATTAAGGTTTTTTGCTCCTGGTTGCACCTGGTTCAGCATCTTCATCTCCCATTCCAACTCCAGGCCTCCCAGAGAACTTCAAGTTCTCCATTATTTCTTCCTTTTAGTAATACAACATCCGTCTTTCTTCTGGTCTCCTGGCAACACAATAAGGAACTACATTTCCCAGCCTTCCTTACAGTTATATATTCAGGCCAATGTATGTGAGCAGAAGTGATATGTGCAACTTCATAATCAGCTTCTCGAAAGGAAGCCACTTGCCTTTCACTTCTTTCCCTCTTACCAGGACCAGAAGTGGACAAAGTGAAGTGATAGTGGCTTATAGTTCCTCTTCCTACCTTTCAGGTTATTTTGTCCTTTTTCTTTTTAGATTCATTCATTAAACATTGGTTTTCTCCCACACTGGGATTCAAGTGGGATTCACTGGATAGCAAGAAATCAAGCTATCTATTCCTTTTAAAAAATTTATGATATTACCAACTACATAAAACAAATGTATAGCTTAATGTACTATTATAAATTGAACAACCTTCTAACCATCCTCCATGTCAAGAGATAAACCTTTCCTGCCATCCAAAAGCCCTCCATTCTCCCCTTACAATACCTTTCCTCTCCCCAAGAACAACAGCTCTTCTGATGTCTCTTCTGTACTTTTCTATATAGTTTCATCATTCAAGTGTGTATCCTTAAAGTGCATGACTTTGTTTTACCTTCTTTTTTGTGGGGAGGGGGGGTGTAGGTGTGGGTTTTTACAGTCTTTTTCAATTGATGCATTTCATCCCCATTTCTTTTTTTTCCCTTCTAATTTATTTGTTGAAGAAGCCAGCTTATTTTTCTATATCAATTTCCATCCTGATTTAATTTAACATGTCTCCTCCCCCCTGTGTTTCTTGTGCATGGTGATTGGATCTAGAAGCTTAATCAGATAGATTAGGGTTAGATTTTTTGGCAAGACTTCTTCATGGTAGTTTTGAATTCTTTATCAGAAAGCACAAAATGCTGGCTGCTCCACTTTTCGTGATGTTAGCAACCACCAATGCTTGATGCCTAGATTTTATAGTTCATGACTTACTGTAAAATATTGATAACCCAACTTCATCATTCTTTCTTATGTTTTACAATACTTGTACAAAGAGAAACTTTGCCTCATCTATTACTTAGTTATCCAGTGTTCATTTCATATAAAAAAGACAAAACATGTTTTATTGTGTATTTTATTAACCCTGTGTTGTACAAAGGCAATTAATTAATTGTATGTGTGTATGTATATCATTATGAATTCATACATTTAACATGTTTGATATGTTTTCATCCATTTCAGTTTATTATACTTTTAGGCCAATGTGAGCCTTTTCAAGCTGGTGCTCAACTTCTATTGGTGCATCCTTGTATTCTGTGATAGCTTCCTTATTAACTAAAATAATAGGATATCCTATGTTCATCTTACATTAGCTGTCCTTTTCTCAAAATCAGGTGGTACTCCAAGTAGGCTTCTGTCTTTTAGGAGGAAGTGGTATTTCAAACAGTCTGGATGGTAGGGATGCTCACTGCTATTAAGATGGGCATTATTTCTAGGCCTTTCCAAGGAAAAAAGCTATGGGTAGATAATTATAGATTTTTTTTAAAACCTGATGAGTTCATTCTGATACTTTCAGGTATAATTTTATAGTACTAAGATTACTGGTTCTTAAGGGCACTGGGGATGCCATAATTACTCACTTGTTTTACCTAGCATTACATACAAGTATTCTAAGGATAACAATTCTAACACAATCACCCATATGATTAATAAAAAGTTTTCAAAAAATGTGTATATGTTCTCTTCATTTCCCCTGCCTTTTATTAAAGCTGAGCCCTATCTACATTTTCAGTGCAGATAGCCATATTAAACTGTCTCCATATCCCTTATCTATTTGAGTTCTTCAAGAAAATATGTATATATTCAATACCCATCGATAGTCTTAATGCTGATGTATCTCTGTCATTTTGATTATCTGAAGCTTATTCTCCAGTAGCTGATTAATAAATAGTCCATAAAAACAATATTCCCTAAGTTCTTGTGTGGCCATGGCAGTTTGAGGAATTTTAATTTGGAAGTCAGTTTAAGTGAACACATATTCTTGGTTGTCAATTTCTTTTCTTGTATATCTTAAATATATAACTCAATTTTCTTCCAGCACAAGGTGTTGCTGCCAAAAAATTTGATGATAATTCTCTTTTCCATTAGGTTACAAGACTATTTTAGTCTTTTCACTGCTCTAACTCAGCAGCTAGTACTCTGCTCCCAACAGAGTACCTTTTCACTTCACCTTTCTACCATCTTCTTCATCTTTCTTCTTCTGGATTACACAGTTACTTTATCCCATTTTTCCTATTCTTGTTTTTCTTTCTTCTTATTTTTCTCCTTGGCTTTTCATAGATAATAGTCTCTGTCTGGAAAACAAAGGACCTCCTCTTCCTTGTCCCAAACCTGTCTGGAAAACTGCTACTCTTCCTTCTATCAGTTTAGGAATCTTCTCTTCCTGAAACCTTACCCAACTCACTTTGATAAATTGCAATTGTCTTTTCTTAATGCTATTGCTTAAAGTTAATGTAAAGGATTTCTCTGAAAACCAAGTAAGTTATTGAAAATAACTCTCTAACTTACCCATTCATTACTAATAGAAAATTCAATAACAGAGACTTAAATAGGGGATGGGGACCTACATATTGGTTGCAGTAGAAAAAGAAAACAGCAGCCACTACTGTTTCGATCACATAAAAATTCTCATAGTCCTGATTTTTCAGAACAGATTTGTCTGACAATAGGTGAAGCACTGTTGGTTCCTCCCAAATACCACTAGGCTGCGTTTATGGAGCCCCCAGGATTGGGTCTGAGGACCTCCTCCCTTAAGAGTTGATGTCATATTCCTTGACTGTCCGTGTCCTCCCCTGAAACAGGTTTCACTCCCACTAGATCATTTCCCCCAAAGTTGTTGCATCAGAGCTGGAGGCTGACTTTCCATTGTCATATTTACTCCTAAGACACATTCAGAGGAACTGAATGAATTACTGTTTCAACTGCTTTATCATGTTTGGGGCTGAAAACTTAAGAATACTTAGGAATCAAAGTATTCTTGAAACCAGGTCTCAATGACCTGCATAAAATTATCTCTGATATATTGCAGATTCTAAACAAGAACATACCCAATACATAAACCTTAAATATGTCCTTCATGAATTTTACTTCTGCTTTCTCTAAGGCAAAATAAGCTTAACAATGTTCTATATGAAATTCCCCCAAACAAAATGAAGACTGCATCTGTTAAAGTCATTGTCATATAATACCATATTATAAATTTATGTCTGTGAAGTACTTGAGGGCAAGAGCTGCGCTTTATCATTTTTACATTCCCAGTGCTTTTCACAGTACTTGACACAAAATATTTTAAAACAGGTACTGAATAAATAAATGTGCAAATGAGTAAATAGAGGTATGAATAAATGAATTGATGTATTCAACTCAATATCTCTCCAACATAAGCATAAGTGACAGCTGCACATTTTCCATATACCAAGAGCTTTAGGCAGTCTAATAGGAAGTGAGTCTTCTATAGGGTTATACATGATTAAGAAAATGTCAATTGTTCACACAAAAAGGCACCTGATAAAGAGTCCTTGGAAATTAATGTTTTTCCCAAGCATCTCTTGTTTGCACCTAGGTGAAAATAATTAGAGATCATGAAAATAATATGTTTACCTTACCACTCAATTCCAAATTAGAAATGGAAAAAGTAAGCTAGTGAAAATTTTATACATAATATAAATTATATATACATTTCATTAAATTATATAAACACTATATATATATATATATATATATATATATATATATATATATAGTTGTGCTCTTCTCTGTATTCATTCAGCAAATTGAGCTGAAAAAGATCATACTTATGTCTATCTAAAATATGAGTGTCTGCATGATATATAAAATTGGCTCAGAAGATGGAGAGATGGGAATTTCAGGCCATGTGTCCAACTCAAAGTCTTCTCAGGACCCAGCTTAGCTGCTATAGATATATGGACTTACCCTCCACCTTACCAAAATACAGACGGTTTAGTTTGATTAGACTTTGACATGGCTTATGTTGGCATGATCTTTATCTCCCATGACATTAATATATATTGTAAAAACTGGTCAGTTTTCAATGCCTACAACTTGTTCTCTGAAGAAAAAGATCATTTTTCTTCAATCTCATAATTTATTCCTTTCACACTCTTCTCATCTCGCCCCTGCAGATATACTTATTCAGTAATGTAGCCAGGACTTTTTGGATCAAGAACAGACATTTTCAGAAAAGTTCTTTGTTCTTTTGTAAAATGAACATTTTTTTGTTCCCATTCTGAACACTGGGGCTATTTGGATGATATTTGCAACTTAGTAGATTTAGAAAGTGGAAGCAGTTGGCAGGGGCTGCCCTTTCTCTGATAGGTACCCAAATTTTGTCTCTACTTTTTCTATGAAGACAATTGAGCAATTAACCCTCAATAAAAACAGATCTTTTGAAAGCCGAACTGAGTAGAAAGTTATAAGCTATTGCAGAATACTAAGTTGTCATTACTAACACCTTTTAAACATCCCTGTTCGAATTTAGCTGAACTTACCAACAAAGAATGGAGGAGTGTTTTTGTGTGGTCTGCTATCCTTCTACTAGTCCCTATTTTCCAGTCCATTCAGGAAGCAGATTCCAGTTTTCATGTTGTATTGATTTTCTATTGCCACTGTAACAAATGATCACAAACTTAGTTACTTAAAACAACACAAATTATTATCGTATAATTCTGTAGGCCAGAAATACAACACAAGTCTTACTGTGCTAAAATCAAGGTGCTATAAGGGCTGTGTTCCTTTCTCGATGCTTCTAGGGGGAAATCCATTCCCTTGCCCTTTCTAGCTTCTAGAGGCTGCTCACGTTCCTTGGCTCATGGCCCCTTTTTCCATCTTCAAAGCCAGTAGAAGCAGGTTGAGTCCTCCCTGAATATCTCTCTGACCTCTTCTGCCTCCTTTTCTAGCTTTAAGGATCCTTGTGATTATACTGAGCCTATTCAAATAATTTCCTATTTTAAGGTAAGTTGACTAGGAAACTTAATTCCATTTACAACCTCAATTTTTCTTTGTCACTTAAATCTAACATAGTCACAGGTTCCAGGGATTAAGATATGGGAATATTCGGGGGGGGCATTACTCTGCTTACCACACAGATTTTCTTCTATAGTTTTACAGAGTCTTATTTAAATCAGGAACCAATAGTCATGCCCTCACAATTATGACATACTTGCTACCACGTTGTATGTATAGTTCTGCCTCAGAGTCAAGGTATATGACTTTTACTATTTCATGCATTACTTCATAATGCAGAGTGCATACATTTACCAGCTAGCACTAAATCACATTTTTGTTTGTTTATAAACTAAGAAATAGTCTAGCTTCTAGATTGTGATGGTAAAGAGGAGACGTAAAATTATTAGAAATCCCTTAAAATCACCAAATTTAATATTGAAAAAAATGAATCTGGATTGTTTTATGACATTTTCAATATGAATAAGTATTTCTTATTCATTATAATGAGATTTTTTCAGACAGGCCTCTAACCCATTTCAAGTAACAGTGCTGCAAGAAATGCATGGAAAAATATTATTATTAATAAAAATTTTAAAGTTTTCAACTCTTTTCAGCAAAGATAGTTTGAGTTGAGTTAATGCTGTGTTTCACTACCTAAATTCAGGCATGTTCTAGATGTCATATTAGTATGGCATTATCACCCAAATGCTGTCTTTAATTCCTGTTTAAAACAAATCTGTGAACACAAACCCTCAGACCTTGGGTAAGTTGATTCACGTTCCTGTGCCTCAGTTTCCTCATTTGTTAAATGGCAGTAATAATATCACAGGTTGAGATGATATTTTAATACATGTAAACATGTTCGTGTATATAAAGCAGTAGCTCAGAGCAGATGCTCAAAAAATGTTAAGTATCATTATTATTAATAACAACAAGGTGGTATAGCTTAAGTGAATCTTTAATTTCAGCATTAGACCACTCATACTTCATTTAAAGACCTCCTTTATGGCTCTAGACAATTTTAAAACTAATTAAAAAACACTCAGTTCTCTTGAAACCATAAAAAATTTAAAAGTCAATATAATATAGCCATATGTACTGTATTTAAGCTAAGCCAGAGCAGGCTAGGCTAAGGAAGACTGGAACAGGATATTAACTATGGTCGTCAGAGTAAAGTCACACCTGCTGACAAATTATGAGTTCCATGACAGAGATAAATGAAAGAGTATAATTTGCTATAATGAAGCAGAGTTTTCACTACTAATGTGAAGGGGAAAAAATGGCAATTCCTGAAAAAGGGATTATGGCTAGATAATGTATATATGTGACCCATGGATTAGAATAGTTTGGAGTAACATTTTATACATTAATTGCCTAGTTAACACTTTTTTAATATCTTTAATGGAGTATAATTGCTTTACAATGGTGTGTTAGATTCTGCTTTATAACAAAGTGAATCAGCTATACATATAAATATATCCCCATATCTCCTCCCTCTTGCATCTTCCTCCCACCCTCCCTATCCCACCCCTCTAAGTGGTCACAAAGCACCAAGCTGATCTCCCTGTGCTATGTGGCTGCTTCCCACTAGCTATCTATTTTACATTTGGTAGTGTATATATGTCTATGTCACTCTCTCACTTCATCCCAGCTTACCCTTTCCCCTTAAGTCCATTCTCTCGTCTGCATCTTTATTCCTGTCCTGCTCCTAGGTCCTTCAGAACTTTTTTTTTTTAGATTCCATATAGATATGTTAGCATATGGTATTTGTTTCTCTCTTTATGACTTACTTCACTCTGTATGACAGACTCTAGGTCCATCCACCTCACCACAAATAACTCAATTTCATTTCTTTTTATGGCTGAGTAATATTCCGTTGTATATATGTGCCACATCTTCTTTATCCATTCATCTGTTGATGGACACTTAGGTTGTTTCCATGTCCTGGCTATTGTAAATAGAGCTGCAATGAACATTGTGGTACATGACTCTTTTTATTTATTTATTTATTTATTGCGGTAGACAGGCCTCTCACTGTTGTGGCCTCTCCCCTTGCAGAGCACAGGCTCCGGACACGCAGGCTCAGCGGCCATGGCTCACGGGCCTAGCCGCTCTGCGGCATGTGGGATCTTCCCAGACCGGGGCACGAACCCATGTCCCCTGCATCGGCAGGCGGACTCTCAACCACTGCGCCACCAGGGAAGCCCAAGTTTCTCTTTTTTTTTTTTTTTTTTGTGGTACGCGGGCCTCTCACTGTTGTGGCCTCTCCGATAGCGGAGCACAGGCTCCGGACGCGCAGGCTCAGCGGCCATGGCTCACGGGCCCAGCCACTCCGTGGCATGTGAGATCTTCCCAGACCGGGGCACGAACCTGTGTCTCCTGCATCGGCAGGCGGACTCTCAACCACTGCGCCACCAGGGAAGCCCTGACTCTTTTTGAATTATGGTTTTCTTAGGGTATATGCCCAGTAGTGGGTTTGCTGGGTCATATGGTAGTTTTATTTTTAGACTTTTTAAGGAACCTCCATACTGTTCTCCATAGTGGCTGTATCCATTTACATTCCCACCAACAGTGCAAGAGGGTTCCCTTTTCTCCACACCCACTCCAGCATTTATCGTTTGTAGGTTTTTTGATGATATCCATTCTGATTGGTGTGAGGTGATACCTCACTGTAGTTTTGATTTGCATTTCTCTAATGATTAGTGATGTTGAGCATCCTTTCATGTGTTTGATGGCAATCTGTATATCTTCTTTGGAGAAACGTCTCTTTAGGTCTCCTGCCCATTTTTGGATTGGGTTGTTTGTTTTTTTTTTATATTGAGCTGCTTGTAAATATTGGAGATTAATCCTTTGTCAGTTGCTTCACTGGCAAATATTTTCTCCCATTCTGAGGGTTGTCTTTTTGTCTTGTTTATGATTTCCTTTGCTGTACAAAAGCTTTTAAGTTTCATTATGTGCCATTTGTTTATTTTTCTTTTTTATTTCCATTTCTCTAGGAGGTAGGTGAAAAAATATCTAGCTGTGATTCATGTCATAGAGTGTTCTGCCTATGTTTTCCTCTAAGAGTTTGATAGTGTCTGGCCTTACATTTAGGTCTTTAATCCGTTTTGAATTTATTTTTGTGTATGGCGTTAGGGAGTATTCTAATTTCATTCTTTTATATGTAGCTGTCCAGTTTTCCCAGCACCACTTATTGAAGAGGCTATCTTCTCTCCATTGTATATTCTTGCCTCCTTTATCAAAAATAGGGTGACCATATGTGCATGGGCTTATGTCTGGTCTTTCAATCCTGTTTCATTGATCTATATTTGTTTTTGTGCCTGTACCATACTGTCTTGATTACTGTAGCTTTGTAGTACAGTCTGAAGTCAGGAAGCCTGATTCCTCCAGCTCCTTTTTTCTTTCTCAAGATTGCTTTGGCTATTCAGTGTCTTTTGTGTTTCCATACAAATTGTGAAATTTTTTGTTCTAGTTCTGTGAAAAATGTCATTGGTAGTTTGATAGGGATTGCACTGAATCTGGAGATTGCTTTGGGCAGTATATTCATTTTCACAATGTTAATTCTTCCAATCTAAGAACATGGTATATCTCTCCATCTGTTTGTATCAACTTTAATTCTTTCATCAGTGTCTTGTAGTTTTCTGCATACAGGTCTTTTGTCTCCTTAGGTAGGTTTATTCCTAGGTATTTTATTCTCTTTGTTACAATGGTAAATGGGAGTGTTTCTGTAATTTCTCTTTCAGATTTTTCATCATTAGAATATAGGAATGCAAGAGATTTCTGTGCATTAATTTTGTATCCTGCAACTTTACCAAATTCATTGATTAGCTCTAGTAGTTTTCTGGTAGCATCTTTAGGATTCTTTATGTATAGTATCATGTCATCTGCAAACAGTGACAGCTTTACTTCTTCTTTTCCGACATGGATTCCTTTTTTTTTTTTTTCTTCTCTGATTGCTGTGGCTAAAACTTCCAAAACTGTGTTAAATAATCATGGTGAGAGTGGGCAACCTTGTCTTCTTCCTGATCTTAGAGGAAATGGTTTCAATTTTTCACCACTGAGAATGATGTTGGCCATGTGTTTGTCATATATGGCCTTCATTATGTTGAGGTAAGCTCCCTCTATGCCTACTTTCTGCAGGGTTTTTATCATAAATGGGTGTTGAATTTTGTCAAAAGCTTTTTCTGCATCTACTGAGATGGTCATATGCTTTTTCTCCTTCAGTTTTTTAATATGGTTTATCACATTGATTGATTTGCATATATTGAAGAATCCTTGCATTCCTTGGATAAATCCCACTTGATCACAATGTAGTATCCTTTTACTGTGCTGTTGGATTCTGTTTGCTAATATTTTGTTGTGAATGTTTGCATTTATGTTCATCAGTGATATTGGCTTGTAGTTTCCTTCTTTTTGACATCTTTGTCTGGTTTTGGTATCAGGGTGATGGTGGTCTCATAGAATGTGTTTGGGACTGTTCCTCCTTCTGCTATATTTCCTTCTATACACATTTTATTTACATCTCTTGAAAATCTTTCTCAAACCTATCAGTTCAATTTCCTGAGTGAAGTATAATAAATCTAATTCACTTATTTCTCAGGTGATCATGAGTTTTAAGTAAATTTTTGGTGCCAATATAATTAAAATGAATTGCCATTGCAAAACACATTGATAGAAAATAATATTTGATAGGTAACAATTATCATAACTATCCTTTAAAATGTTTTTGTCTTTAACAGACATACATACACTTTTAAGTGAATTACTAACTCCATAAAATGACATAAATACTTTTCAATTTTATTTTCTTATAATTCTAGTTTAATTTTTCTAATTTATTAAATCACTTGATCAATAAATATAAAAGAGTAACTAGTCTGAGTAAAGCAAAGTACTATGTACTGAGTTATAAGTGAGAAAGACTAACATGGCCTAATGATCTAATGGGAAAGTGAAATCTTACATATGTAACATCTATACGTATTATCTGAGGCAGTCGGAAACCACTGAAAAGCTATATCCAGGAGAGATACATGGTTAGTCTCTTAAATATAACACTATAGTATTAAAAAATGGACTACAGGACACAAGAATGAATTGCAGAAAATGTAGAAGCAGTTTCAGAGACAATGCAACATTGCAGGTGAGAAGATGAAAACTATAGACTAGGATTGTGGCAATGGTAGACAGAGAAAGGAAGAAAGACTTCCTACAGGAACTTGTGATTTATTGGAGGTAGAAGAATAAAGGTGTGGGAAGATTCAAAGATAAAACCCTGGTGTCTGAGCTGAACAACTGAGTGAATGGCTGGGTTATTTTCTGTCACAGAGGACACTAGGATAGGAGCAGGTTCTTGGGTGAATTTTGATTTAGGTTTTGGACTTTCTCTTAGAGGTTAAAAAAAAATTCAAAGTGGAGACACTGAGCAGATAATAAGAATCGTGTCGTTTGGAGTCATTGGCATATCGATGGTAATTTAAACCGCAGGAGGTATGAAATAACTTACAAGAAGAGAATAATTGAGAAGAAAAGAAGCTCTGACAAGGGTCAGGTAGAAAATGAGTAATAGACAAAGGAGTCTTGAGAAGGAGCTAACAAAGAACTCAGAGAGTACAGTGTCACAGAGATCCAAAGTAGGACACAGCAAGAAATTTTAAAATAAGAAGGATAGTGAATGAACGGACTCAAATTTTGCAGAGAGATAAAATAGAGACTGATAAACATTAGTTGAATTTACTCATTAGTAAACTTAATGAAAGTTGTTCTGGAGAAATGATGAAAGAAGTTTGCAATTATTTAAAGAAGTTTTGGGGAAGAGATGAACGGATCTAGCCAACCTATAAGATGATTGGTTATGGAGAGGAGAAAGAAGTTAAGACTGTATCTAGGGATGGAATAACTGCTGATCATGGAGAGACTTTTAAGATAATAAAAAGACTTTAGTATACTAGCATGCTGATAGATGACTGAATACTGAGGGAGATAATGCTGCTGTCGGCAAGTGGATTTTCAGTAGGAAAAGGAGTCCAAAGGGGAATATTGTCTTTGGATTGATTCATGAAACTCCTGTCATAATTGGAGTGAACTTATTTTTCTATCACAGGAGTTTCATGAATGTCTCTGAAGTCAATACTCCCCCTCGGACTTTAATATTGTGAGCCCTGATGGAGTTTTATATTACTCATGGAATTATTTCATTTGCTAAGGAGAAACTTCAAAACAATTGTTTGTATTTACTCAACATATTTTTTTCTTGCAAGCTCTTTTATTTCTAATTAAAGTTTTTTGTTTCCTTGTATGCTTTTTCTAGGAAAATTCCTATCATCTTTTATAATATCATCTAGGAGATATTTGGAGCAGAGTCAACCCTCTCAGTTACATAAAATAAAGAATGGCATATTGTTGGAAAACAGATCTAAATCCCAGTGAATCACATGAAAAGCAGCAAAAGCACCAAGAATTTCACTCTGTAAATCAACCTCTTTTTCCTAGCCACACCGGTCTGGGTTTTGATCATGTAGTAGATGAGATCAGTAATACAATCCCACTCTATCAGAGAGAAATTGAAGAAAACACCATTTTTGTGCCCAGTGCACCACACTGGGACTCAAAAAGGCATTCATTAGATGAAGCACACCAAATATCCTTGAATGAATTCACTTCTAAAAGCACAGAACTCTCCTGTCACCAAGTTAATAAAACAGGAGTAATTGGTTTTAGGCATTCCGTGCTACCAAATCCTCAAAACATAAATAAAGAAAGCTTTGGGGGAAACCCCATAGGAAAATACCATGGTGCTGATGATTACGGATTCAATATTTTACCTCCATCATCCACTAGTGTGGATGAAATTAATTCACGGAGTGAACTGGATAACTACCATATAGGATTTGAATGTAGCATTCCTCCTATATATCCATCTTTCTCAACTGACTTGATGCTAAAAGAAGAAAATAAAAGCACTAGAAATATGAACATTGTGGAACCATCTCTGATGCTCTTTAAAGGTTCTTTTCTACCCAGGACCTGGGAAAGTACATGGCCAAAGAACAAAGAGGTATGTGTCATATATGTCAACCTAAAAATACGAATCTGAAAGAATCATTCAATAATGTGCTGTGTTAATTTGGTAATGAGAGTAACTAATCTTAATTAGGGGAATGTATTAATATTATCAATACTTCTGGGGAAAAAAAATTCACAAATTCTGTGTTCCTGAATTAATGATTTTTTCTAAAGAAAGAGAAAATTTTTTATAATATTTTTAAAGTTCTGGTTTCATCAAAACTAAATAAAATGTTATAGTATTTACATTTTATTAGATAAAAATATCATAGTTGGAGGTTTAAATGATAGTATTTTCTATTCTTATTGTGTCATTATGCACACATAGAAACATACATACATTTCATTACATTTATATTTTGAGTTATATTACCATGAATTAAAACTTCATATCATTATTGGCAGGAAAAATGTCCTTTTACTCAGAGGCTACTAAATTATACTGTTGGCAGGCAACTTCTTTTGGGAACATTCCAACAGTAGGAAATTAAGTAATCATTGTGCAATTCATCCTGATGGTTTCATTAGTAGTTTTCCAGTCATTTAGTAACCACAGAGGTTCTTGTATAATATTTGAACATTTCTCTGCTTATACGGAGTCTAGACACAAGTGAAACCAGAATTAAACAGTAAAATGATGAAACATTATTTCAGCTGTAATTTACAGGTTTAGACAAGAGGATTTTTCATTTATTCAACAACTATATATCATATTCTTAAAGTATATATGATTAGGCATAACAAATGCAAAGAAGAAAACGCATAATACCTGATTTCAGCAATAGCATATTGCTTAAATTAACCTGCAAACCAATAATGGCAACACAGTAAAATAATAGAGAGGATGAGTTCATAAGAGAAGAAACAACTAATTGTGTCTGAGGCACTTGCAGAAGAGGTAATACCTCAAATGATCTGTATTAAAAGTGCATGAATCTTAGGAACCTTTACTTCTGATCATGACAATGTAACAAGTACTCAACTTTCCCCTACCACCGAAAACAACTATGAAATTAGACAAAATATATGAAGCAACTGATTTCAGGATTGAACAACAGCCAGTATAGACATCAATCCTTAAGAGAAGGGAAACACCAAAGTGCTGTTATGATCATCCTAGTGTCTTCAGGGCTCTTTCCTGCTGCTAGGCAGACTAGTGGAGCCCAATTTGAGCAGCATTACCACTAAACTGAGGAGGCAGAGACTGCAGTTCCGGGCTGCAAAGGAAGCTGTAATTTGTACGGCAGAGCACAGAAGGAACTATACAATGCATGGGGGTCAGGAGTCTATGTGAGATTTACTACAGATTGTTGGCCAAGAGGTTGTGTTCACCACACACAAGTAGAAGTTATGCAGTGCCAAAGTTCTGACCCAGCAAGAGAAGACACTGAGCTGAGAACTTCAGGCATTCATTTGAGATCACACAAAGCTATCTCTTACGAGTAAAAATCGTGCTCTAAAGTAAATGCTCTACCTATTAACTTACATGTGGCCCCACAAAAAATAAAATAGAGGCTGACAAGGCCAAAACGATCTTAACTGCCTGCCTGCTAGAGAAAAATTGCACACTTTGTAAAAACAATTCCTAATGTGTCACCTACAATATCCAACATTTAATAACAAATGCACAGATGCTTAAAGAACAGGGAATTCTGAACCATAATCAAGAAAATAACCCAGTCAATAGAGATTCTGTGATAGAACAGATGTTGGAATTAACAGATAGGGACTTTAAGGAGATTATTAAAAGGATGTTCAAGAAGATGAAGTAAAGATGAACATAATGAGTAGACAAATGAGGAATCTCAGAAGGAAATTAGAAACTATGAAAAAACAAAGACTAATGGAAAATTTAGTAATATAAATATAGTATCTGTAGTTAAAAAGTCACTGGGTGTGCTTAAAAACAGATATAAGAGGGCTTCCCTGGTGGCACAGTGGTTGAGAGTCCGCCTGCCGATGCAGGGGACACAGGTTCGTGCCCCGGTCTGGGAGGATCCCACATGCGGCAGAGCGGCTGGGCCCGTGAGCCATGGCCGCTGAGCCTGCACATCTGGAGCCTGTGCTCCGCAATCGGAGAGGCCACAACAGTGAGAGTCCCACGTACCACAAAAAAAATAAACAGATATAATAAGATGACAGGGGAAAAACAGTGCTTGAAAGAAAAAGAATAGGGCTTCCCTGGTGGCACAGTGATTAAGAATCCACCTGCCAATGCAGGGGACAAGGGTTCAAGCCCTGGTCTGGAAAGATCCCACATGCCACGGAACAACTAAACCCATGTGCCACAACTACTGAGCCCATGCGCCAGAACTACTGAAGCCTGTGCACCTAGAGCCTGTGCTCCACAACAAGAGAAGCCAGTGCAACGAGAAGCCTGCACGCTGCAATGAAGAGTAGCCCCCGCTCGCCGCAACTAGAGAAAGCCCGTACGCAGAAATGAAGACCCAATGCAGCCAAAAATAAATATAAATAAAATAAATAAGTTTATTAAAAAAGGAGAGAAAAAAAAAGAAAAAGAATAGAAATTACCCAAACTGAAGAAGAGAAAATAAAAGAATTATATAAAAGTGAGCAGAGACTAAGAAACTTAGGAGATAAGGAGCCTAATACATGGATAATTTTGGAACGCTAGCAGGAGAGGAAAGAGAGAAAAATTCATTTGAAAAAATAATGCTCTGAAATTTTCTCCAATTCTGGTATAAAATATCAAATTACAGATTTAAGAAACTCAATAAATCCCAAACAGAATAAATGCAAAGACAACCACATGTAGACATGTTATACTCAAACATATGAAGACCAAAGTTGAAAAGAAGAACATAAAAAGTGGCAGAGAGGGGGAAAAAAATTTCATGCAGTGGAACAACAATCTGAATTAAAGCATTATCTCATCAGAAACGATGGAAGCCAGATGACAGTGGAATAGCATTTTTAAATCTCTATAAAAAAAGAAAAGAATCTATACTTCTATAACTGATTGAGTAAATGCTTGAAATTTTTAAATAAATATATTATCATATAAACAAATGTTGAGAGAAATCAGTCAGCTCACATGCACACAAAAAATACTGAAGTCAGTCTTCAGATGCAAAGAAAATGATACCAGGTGGAATATAGAAAGGAAAAAAGAGCAGCAAAAATGGTAAATATGTTAGTAAATATGAAAAACTACTTAATTTTTTGAAAGACAGCTGACTGTTTAAAGCAAAAAAACAGCATTTCATTGTCAGAGTTGTTGTATATGTAAACAAAAGATAAAAGACAACAGGAGAATAAAAGATGAAGGGAGGGTAAATGTTATCTGCTATTGGAAATTCTTACATTTTAAATGCAGTGGCACAATATTAACTCTAAGTAAACTGTGAAATATTTACGATGCATATTGTAAGTTCTAAGCTAGTATAATCACTAAAAACATAGTACAAAGAAGAAAAACTAAAAATCCAACAGAGAAATTAAATGAAACAGGATACAAAAATCAAACTGCAAAAATCAGGGAAGGAGAAATAGAAGAACAAAATAAAACAGAAGAAACAACTAGAAGTACATATGAACATGGCAGTCTTAAATCTAACAATACCCATAAATATACTAAACATATTCCAAATAAAAGGGAGAAATTGACAAACTAGATAGAAAAGAAAGGCTTTATTTTTTACAAGAGTCAAATTTGAAAAACTAAGGCACAGATAGGTTGAAAGTTTAAAAAAATAAAAATATTTAGCATTCAACCAACAAAACAAAGCTGTGTGTGGTTATTAATATCAGAAAATGAAGCTTAACTCAGGGTATTATTATTATTATTATTATTATTATTATTATTATTATTATTATTATTGCGATATGCGGGCCTCTCACTGTTGTGGCCTCTCCAGTTGCGGAGCACAGGCTCCGGACGCGCAGGCTCAGCGGCCATGGCTCACAGGCCCAGCCACTCCACGGCACGTGGGATCTTCCTGGACTGGGGCGCAAACCCGTCTCCCCTGCATCGGCAGGCAGACTCTCAACCACTGCGCCACCAGGGAAGCCCGCAGGGTATTATTAGAGAAAGAAAAGGGTCATTTCATAATAATAAAACCGTCAAGCAGGAAGACATAATAAATTTAAATGTAGATATACCTAATAGTGGCTCCAAAATACATAAAGCAAAATTATTTAACTGAGCCGTTTATGGATTTAGTCACAAGAAGTGAAGCACATGTCCAAACCACACTTGTATATGAAAATTAATAGTTTTCTTTACAATACCCCAAACCTACACACAATACAACTGTTTATCAACAGGAAGATGGATAAACAAACTATGGACTATTCATGCAATAGAATACTACTAATAGGTAACTAAAAAAGATGAACTATTGATACATATGACAACATGAATTTTAAAACATATATAACTTAAGTGAAAGAAGCCAGAAACAAAAGAGCACATTCATTAATCTATGGTGATAGAAATCTGAATTAACAGTTACCAAATACATGTTCAGATTGACAGAAGGAGATATGGGGGCACTTTCTAAAGTGATAGAAATGTTCTATATTTTTTGATTGGATATTAATATTCACAGTTGCACATATTCCTCAAAACTCAAATTATATATTTAAAATTTATGTATTTTTAAAAATAAAATTAAAGGGCTTCCATGGTGGTGCAGTGGCTGAGAGTCCGCCTGCCGATGCAGGGGACATGGGTTCATGCCCCGGTCTGGGAAGATCCCACATGCCGCGGAGTGGCTGGGCCCGTGAGCCATGGCCGCTGAGCCTGCATGTCCAGAGCCTGTACTCTGCAACGGGAGAGGCCGCAACAGTGAGAGGCCCACGTACCGCAAAAATAAATAAATAAATAAAATTAAAAACATAATCGCTTTTTAAAACAAAATAAAAATTTTAGAATTGTATTAATCTTTTCTCCACACCAAACTATTTTATTTTAATTTAAGAGTTTTTATTTTAAGCTGACAGGTTGTTCCATTCAGCTGGTTGAAGTACCTCAGGGCAGTAATAGAAGTCTGGCCTCCTTTTGCAACAAAGTAAAAAAGTAAGTGTTGCTATTCCATTAAACTTAGAAATTTCTGTACCTGCATAAATTTGTCTATTTTAACATTACTGAACTGATTAATCTTGCATATAAAATGTTAAAGCTCTATAATTTTTTAACATAGTTAAAAGTATAAATTTATGACAAATTAGTTCATTAATCAACTTCTGGTATTGCTTTTGTTGCTTATAGTCAAATATATTTTTCCCCTGAAAATTTGGCTACAGATGAATGTTTTATAATTTCAGTCTTGCCCTTGCTGTTTGTTGATAGCTTAGTTTGCAGTGAATTAATTTCTCATTTAATGGCACATAAGTGACTGACTTATTTGGCTCTGTCCCAAATTAGCATAGATTTATCCTTCTTACTTGGGATATACTATTTAGAATGATGAGAGTACCTTCTGCTCAATAACTCAATCTTACCCTGAATGGGCTGCCAGAATGTTCAACAAGTGCATGGGTGTTTGTCCACTGAAAAACAAATTTGATCACAAGGGGATCCCAGATCACAGATCCCCTTTTTGCTAATCTAAAAAAAGAACTTATAAAGGTACATGCCTCTTTTTTAAAGACCAATCTCTCATTATCAATTAAAATTTATATAATGCCATCTCTTCTATTGCTAAGATTCCTGAAAATTTTGAAAAATTAATGCACTTACATTTTAGTTATCTTGATTTTTATCCTTTTTTGGCTGTTTTAAATGTAATAAATATACATATAAATAAACATTAGCTTATTTATCAGCTATAGCAGCGGCCTGCTAAAGAATCATTTGGGATTAAAGATTTGAATCATTTATTTAATCACTGCCTAAAAAGGCTATCTGAATGCCTAATAACTAGCCAATGCATGACAGATATTCAAATGAAGAACAAGCAAGCAAACAAAAAAGCAAAGTCAAGTTAAAAAACTTGTCACCATATTGGAAGAACCGAAAGGCACACATACAAAATACAAAACAAAGCAGTTCAAATCCGTGAACCTATATTCAATCTTTAATTAATTTCTTGCTCCAGTTCACAGAAGAATATTTTAAATGGCACTTTGGATTCCTAATTAGGATCTTTACAGATATCAATATTGATTCTGTCAGGAATGAGCTACCCACTGTAACAACCTGACAAGCATTGCCAGGAACTTGACATTTTAAATCTAAGATGTGATAATTTCTACCCTCTAAGTGAAGAAATAGCTCTCTCAATATCACAAGGTAATACCTGGTATAGCTCCATCAAAAAACACTTATTATTAGTCTCTCCCATCACTTTTTTTTTCAAGAGAATATAATATTCTTTGATGAAATCTTGTGAATGCAATAGTGACGTGAAAATATTTTATGTGATGATTTGTCAGTAGCTCATGGTACATTTTTAAATTCTTAAATGGAATTTTTTTCCAATGGTTTCTTTCAAAGTAACCATGAGTACTAAAAAAGACAACCAAACAATAATAAACTTTACAGTAGTAAAAAGAAGATAAGGGTTATATTTACTTTTTTTTTTTTTGGTTTTCTATAATTTTTGTTGACAAATACTCATATAAGGATAATTAAATTTATATATGCATAATTATTTTGTACACAAACACACTATTCACTCAATAGCAAATATTTTTGAGGACCTAATATGTGCTAGGTGCTATCCAAAGCTCTTAGTTCAAAGAAGACAGAACTGAATTTGAAAGCCAAGTTTCTTAAGAGTCTCCAAAATTTCTGGAAAGCCATATAGAATGGATTTATATGTCCAATTTCATCAGTGTTTTTTTTTCTAACATTTAAATAACCTTACCTAATTCCCGCCATACACCCTTAAAGAGGCTCTGTAATTTGTGGGATTTGGTTTCTTGTTGTGACATACTTTTAAGGCACATCTCTAAAGAAATATGTCATATTTTTATTAAAAATACAATAAAATGTCATAGTACATGAAAAAAGTTTTTGGCCCACGGTAGATGATCAGCGAAGGTTTAGGAAAGAATGAGTCATGAATTTACATTTTAAATTTAATTCTCCAAAATGGTAGAAGGTTAAATCATGTATGTATACATTGAGTACTACCTTATCATATGGTTGAATGCTAGATCATAAAGCTCCTCAATTCAGAACTGGAGTCCAAACCTTTGTTGTAGGGTAAAACAAAGAAGAGTGGCCCATACCTTTATCCTAAACAGTGGTTCTTGAACTGCAGTTCTGGAGCAGCAGTAGTACTGGCTTATCTGGAAAACCACTAAAAATTGGGGGGAGGGGGGGAATCCTCCACATATCTACTGAATCAAAAACTTTGGGGATGGAACCCAGAAAAAAAGGTGATTTTGATACATGCCAGACCCATTGGGTGCATACACACTTTTCCATTTGTGAGGTCTCTCAAGGAGGGGATGTTTTGGTAGAGTTTAAGGGCATAGAGATAGAGCTACTTCAATGGACCTACACTACTTTAATGCTGCAAAAATAGTTAGAATAAATGCCAAGGATGTAATATATATGATACATTACATAGAATGCATATACAGAATGCATAATTTTTCATTCAGGAAGAGCACTACAAATTTTAGAGGTCTGCAAAATTAACAAAAACAGAAAAAAACCTAGGACTTCATATTCATCATCAAAAGCATTTTAAATATCTAGTTACAAATAATTTTAGGCTAAATTCTACATGTGGGCATAAAATATGGCTCTACAGGGATTCAGCTGTAATAATATAATGATAATTATGATACATTACATGGATATATTGCTTTACATTCTACAAACGTCTTTACATGCCTTTTCTCTCATAAACCTTTAAAGTAGATATAAATATCCTCATTTGTGCAAACAAAGAAACTGGTCATATAACTTGCCTCTGACCATAAAACTACTGAATAAAAGGAGGAGATATGGGGATATATGTATATGTATAGCTGATTCACTTTGTTATAAAGCAGAAACTAACACACCATTGTAAAGTAATTATATGCCAATAAAGATGTTTAAAAATTTTTTTTAAGTTAAAAAAGAGTCAGTATTCAAACTCGAGGCTTCTGACTCCAAGGATAAACTATTTTCCAATTCTCTGACTTTCTGACATAGTAAGTAATTGTTCAGAATGTACAAATGACTTCTGGGCTCAATGATTTACGTAAAAGCCAAAGATTTATGTAAAACCCCAAATTTAAAGAAAATGGGCTGCCAAGAATGGTATTTACCAATTTGACACAAACAAGAGAATTTATTCATCAATAAATGAATAAATAATAAATGAGTGTCTTCTGGCTTGACAAAGGCATGAGCCAAAACCAAGGGGAGGAGTTCATGCTTCAAAAGGCAATGTCAGTGAAACAAGCAATCACTGTTCAGAGTGAATTTTCATGTTTTGTAAGTGACAATGTATTCTTAATTGCTTCAAATGAGGTGCCCCAGGGAAAACGTAAAGACCAGAGCTTTACAGCTGCTTTTGGTTTAATTGTAATCTTTACCAATCTAGCTTAGCTAATAGCACTATACCACAAATCGGCTGCTGGTTATCTTCATTTTTCAAATCTTCTATAGCAAACCCTGCATGAAGTTTCTTAAAATCTTGTCCTAAGTATTTTTTCACATATATTTTTCAGAATAAGAGAAACATATCATGCAGCTGACATTAATTCCAATTCGGGGAAGATCTGGAGCACGACTACAGCATTTCCATACAAGTTCTTTTCTAATACTAAGGTTAATATAAATATTTTTACTGATGACTCAACACAACAACTTCATTTTATGCCATATGGTAAGCAATCTTGCAAATAAGTATAAAAATTTACATAAAGCTGGTATAGCTGCCTTGAGTCCATAGACTGAAGTCATTAAAAGAAGCAGTATTAGCTAGTATTTTGCCCTGAAGTGAAGTAAGAGGAAAACAGCTGGAAATCTTTTAATATTTGTTTGGCTATTGTTTTTTAGAACTCTCTTCGTAGCTCACCCCAGGACACCTTATTTTCCTGCTATGAAATAGCAAGTATAGCAAGTTTTTAGCATATTAAAAATAAAAGCTAAATTTCAAAAAGATTCTAGATAAAGACTATATGTAAGTGAACATGGCTGTCACACAGCCTCTATCTCCACAGTGAGAACTATAATAGTCCTGTACAGCCCAGCATAGTTAGCAGCTCTACTGAATCGGAGCCTTTGGATGGATCCCAGGTATCTGTATTTTATCAAACTCACCAGATGATTCTCATTTCTCTAAAGTTTTAGACTCTCTTTAAAGTTGTTTAATATTTATTTCACTGTTACCATCAACCATTTTGCAAAACAATATTAGTTCTTCACACATTAGTTGCTACCAAGTTTCTGCATATCAACTGTTGTTTCTTGACAAATAATGGTCCAATAAATTTTTTCATTATTATTATTATCACTGTATTTTGCTTCATTTGCTTTCTTACTCTAGCCAAGGCTCTGACTTAGTACAGATGACTGCAAACATAACAATGCTATGTAGGAATATTAGTTAGGACCATCTGGTTTGAAACTAACAGAAACCAACTCCTGCTGATGTAAGCAGAAAAAAAAATTTAAAGATTACAGGGATTTCTTATAGAATTTAAGAGTAGGAATTCAGCAAAGATTTGGGAATAAAACACTGATGTACAGGCAGTCCAAAATTCCTGTATGTGTCTCACCTCATCTCCTCTCTGTATAATTTCTTCTTATGTTTCTCTTGCTTTCTGCTGACTCATTTCCCTTACTTTTCTGCAACACATGGAAAGCTAAGCTCTCAAGCTTAAATGCTATTTGGCCAGAGATCTAAAGAAAGTTCAACCTCCCTATTGGATCTGTTACCAAACTCATGTTTGGCTGCTTGCTGCTCAAAAACCAATAATCAAGAGGCAAACGTCAATAGAAAGAAAAGGTGTTTTAATCAGAAAAGCCAGCAATCTGGGGAGAAGGTAGACTCATGTCCCAAGACCAACTCCAAAGATTCTGCTCAGCCATGACAGTTCTTAAAGGGAAGAAAGGGGAGGAAGAATCTCAGTGAATGGTAGAGGGAGGAGATTGGGTTATGCATTGTTCTCCATTCTGCAAAGGCAGGCTGACTCTCTCTTCAGATGTTATCTTGCCTGTGTGATATGCCTGCAGGATTGCTAAGGAGGCCATTGTGGGTAGAGAACTAGTCATTCTTTAACTACTTAATTCTTTATTTTACTTCTTTTTATTTAGGAAAAGAATCAACAGGTTAATTATGTTCTTTCAAGGTTAGAGGAGAACAGAAATGGGCAAACAGGAAAGGGGCAGAGCTGCTTTCAGATCCCCTTTCAAATTTCTAAAACCAGAGTTCTGATTGCACAGCCAAGATCAATAGTGCTGTACCTTGATCCAATCAGAATGGCATCTGGGTTATGTTGACTTAAGTTGCTGGAGAAGAGGAAATAATTATGAACTAGGGAGACCACTCCTATTCTTCCAATTTATAATATTTAATTTCCAATATTAGATTTGACAAAACAGAGGCCATTTTTGACTTTTATAAGAAGTTTCAGTAAAGCGATTAGGTCATTGTTTTTAGTGTTAGAGATGTACAGTGGTAAAGAGGATGTCTGTGGCCTCAAAGATAGTAAAAGTGTCTATAAGAAGAAGGGGGAGGAAGGGATGATTAGAGGGGAAGGAGGAAAAAGCAGAGGAGGGGAGAGGACACATTTATGAAAATATACAGAGGAGCATATGCTGCTATTAGCAGGAAAACGTGTCTTCTGCCCATTTAAATTTGAAGAGGGGTTAGGCTGTGACACAACTGACAATAGAGAAATTAACAGGACAAAAGGTTTCCTTATACATGCATGCAGGGGTTACTCAGTAATGAGTAAGCTGCTGAAACCCAGCGGTAAATGTTTACATAAAAAGTTAATGTAAAAGTGTGTGTGAGGAGGGAGGTGTTTAGAGCTTCAGTAAGGAAATACATGTATATTTTTTTATGCTAATGGATGGGCAGTTGGTCTCCTTCCCAGAAGTTGCAGGAAACTCTCTCAGAAGAAAGTTGATAGCGCCTGTATTAGGGAGTCTTGGCTATAGTCAGATAAGAAAAGTGAAGATAAGTTTTCAAATATTTTCACTTTAAGATAATCTTTATGCCAAAACTGTGATCCCTTCACCACTTTATAAGAGTGTTTTACTAATAATATAGATGTGCTCTAGAGAACAAAAGTCTGAAAAGCATTTCAAGAATGACCAATAAGTTGCTGGAAACTTAAGGAATAATGAAACCTAGATAAGCAAAGAGGAGGAGACAGTGAGAGGTTTTCATCCAAAGAGAATTCTGTTTCTCCCAGAGTGAGAAAATAGAATCCTTCTGGAAGAGCAGGTGTTTTGAACAAGGACTTCTCTGCTCTACAGTCTTCAGCTATCACTTCAGTGAAGATGATTGCCCTGTCCTTTTTTCCAATTCCAAAGTTACTCTAGAGCCAGTGTCTTTACTTTCAACTACCTTCTAGATTTAGATGACACATGAAGCTGTTTGTGACCTGCAAAGTGGTGGAAGCAGAAGTCAGTTTGCAAGATTAAAGAGTAATTGAGAATTATTTGCAGAAGTTATCTACACTTTAAAGAAATTTGGCAGTAATGAGGAGGTAAAAATAAATAAAATAAATAAATAAATAAGATACTATCTTAAGGGAATAGAATGGAAGAGGAGATTTTACTGGAATATTAAATAGAAACAAAACATCCTAAAAAAAGACAAAAGCATCTTTAGAGTGGAGGATATTAAATATATAAAAGAGAGGGGCTTTAAATTGCTGGAACTGGAAACCAGTGATGGAAGGATCACATGTGAAGAAGTAAGATGCAATAAAAAGCAGTGATACTTATGTATCAAGAGGTGTAAAGGGATAGAGAAGGATGCATTAAAAAGACTAGATTTAAGGTGTAGAGTAGCATAATTAAAGAATCTCAAATGGGCCTTAATCTTTTCAGTATGGTAGGCAATATGGTCAACAGATTGAGAAGGATTGTATGAAGTTGGAGACTAGGAGAAACTGGAAAAAGGGTTATATTAGCTGTCAAATTGAAGATACAGCTATAAAGTCTACTTAAAAGAAGCCATAGTTCTTGTTGGCTTACAATATGGATGAGAAGTTTAACTCACAGGCACTTAATGTTTGGGTTCAAGGAGAAAAATGATAATTTCAGATTTAGACATGCTGAATTTGAAGCAAAAATGAGACAACCAAAAAGTAACATGAAGCAAATAGTAGGAGATAGCACACCAAAGCACAGGAGAGGAGTAATAGCTAGAAACTGGATTATGGAGTCTTTCATGTAAACCGCAAAGACGATTGTAGTGAAATAATGAATGCATGCATACCCCAAACACCATAGGGGACACAGTCCTGGAAACAGAAAAGTCAAATGAATTAAAATAAAGTGGTTTCGGGCTTCCCTGGTGGCGCAGTGGTTGAGAGTCCGCCTGCCGACACAGGGGACACGGGTTCGTGCCCCGGTCCGGGAAGATCCCACATGCCGTGTAGCGGCTGGGCCCGTGAGCCATGGCCGCTGAGCCTGCGCGTCCAGAGCCTGTGCTCCGCAACGGGAGAGGCCACAACAGTGAGAGGTCCGTGTACCGCAAAAAATAAATAAATAAATAAATAAATAATAAACTGGTGTCTTTAGAGATATTTTCCTGCCATCCTATATTGGTAATGCTCTCCCCTTCTTGTCAAAGCCTTTACAGTCATGATTTTGCCTGTGGCCATATTTTCTTCTTGCTTCAATTCATACCATTTCAGTTAATATTCCCAAGCAGTAGCATGTCTAATATACTCTCTTCTGTGTCAGGTCATTTCCACAATCTCTAATTCCCATGATGATCTTTACCATTTGTTTCTCCAACCGTTTTATTGATAACAACTTGATCTACCATAAAACCTACACTTTTAAATAGGACATTATAATACTCTTCCGTTTTTTTCTTCATGGCAAGTCCAACAATATCACTTGCACTACTTTTTATGAGCCAGTCTGTGTCAAAAACCTTTCCCAAACAAAAAGCTGTGGCAGTAAAATAAGTCACAGAAACTTAAACACATAATTGCCAACAAAACGCAACTCAAATAAATGCAAATGAGTGTTTGCAGTATGCTGTTCAAATCCTCATTAAGGATCATCAGTACAATCTGTTGCACTAACTTTCATTCCAGATCACGTTGAAAGCATGGAGATATAGATAGCTAGATAGACAGATAAATAGATAGATAATATATATATAACAGATAATTTCCATTATCACATATGATAATAAATGAATCCCATACTATTTATCATTTACAATTAGAAAAATATTTCACAGACAAATATAATCATAACAAGTCAGCATGGTTCTGGCCACTATTAAATGGCATATGCATGTAAGAGTTTGGTAGGGGGATATTATGGAATGTAAATATGAGAAGGCAAAGAACTTTACCCTATAATATGCTGACAGTTTGAGTCCCAGAGAAGGTGAAGAAAGAGAGTACATGTTCTTCAAGGTTATTATAACGTTGTCCAAGACAGAACCTGGGGTGATTCCTACACAGGAAAGGAAGAGTGATAAGTTGTGAAAACGTGGAATTATTAAGAGCACAGGCTTTGGAAGATGACAGATTTAGATTCCTGGCTTGCCACTTAGCACTCACTGTGTAATCTCTTTGGCATTTCCCAAATCCCTAAAGGTAATCACAGTAGAATATTTTTTATGCAGAGCTATAATTACCAAAGATTTAGAATGAGGAAGTAAATACCTAGCTCTGTTCGGCTATTTGAAGACAGATTGATCAAAGAAAATGCAAAGAATATTTTTTTAAAAATCTCCAAATCTAACCAGACTAATAAATGAGATGCATCTCATTTTAACTCCTCTTGATGGAGCTAGAAAGTTATAATAGTTCATAAAGCATGTATCACTTTTTGTGCTCAAAATCCTTCTCCCAGCCAATATATAATATGCTCTTATTAACATTTTATTATTCAACTTTGTTTTTAGCTAATTATCTTGTCAAAGATCTAATAGCAGAAATTCTACATTCTTGTACAAATGACCAGTTACCACCCCAAAATTATCTTCTAAGTATATGTGGCTATGAAGAATTTTTACAAAAGTAAGTATCTTATTAAGGTAAATTTGGATCATTGTTATAATCTATATTGAGCAGCACTTTCTTTTCTTTTAAACAGACTTTGTACAAACACTAGACTCTTATAATGAATTTTCCTCCCTTTAAGGTGAATTTAAAATGTCATGTCATATTGACAGTCTTAGTCTTGGTTTTCTTTTGTATTTTGTGTATTTATGGCAACATGTATTTAAGTAACCCATAACTAGGGTGACCAACCATCTCAGTTTGCCCAGGACTGAAGCAGCTCCCAGGACATGGGACTTTCAGTTTTGAAATCAAGAAAATCCTGGGCAACCCAAGTTACCTTACTTGTAACGAAGCTTAGTAGGACTGACAATTTAAAAAATAAATTCTTTTGTAATAAGTAGTTTTTTTGACTTGGAATAATATTAGCATGTTGATTAAACACTGATTTTTCAAAATCACAGAGGGTTTGAGTATTATATTTACAACATTTTCATAAAAGTCTAAGCTTTAAAACACCGTCTTCAATTCTTTATTCAGGCAGCTCACTAAAACAATTAGAAAAGTTTGTTCTCATATATGTCAACTGCAAATATTTATTTGATAGAAAACTTACTTAGTGTACCACAATAACTCTTGTCCTAAAATTCCTTAAAGACCAACTTTGAAAATATAATACAACTTTAAGAAAGGAAATATTTCTCTCTTGCTATTGCATATTTCTCTGCTGGTATTTACATTTCCTCTTTGTGTTTCTACAAGTACCTAAAGATTGACAACAGTCTTATGAAAGTAAACATGTATTTCTTTTGAGACATCCATTTTTACTGTCATTGTTATTCCACTATGAATGTGCTTGAAAATATCTTGTCGGGAATTTTCTTTTATTGTGTAATGTTAACTATGAGTGACTTTTTTTTTTTTTTTTTTTTTTTGCGGTGCACAGGCCTCTCACTGTTGTGGCCTCTCCCGTTGCGGAGCACAGGCTCCGGACACGCAGGCTCAGCGGCCATGCCTCACGGGCCCAGCCGCTCCGCAGCATGTGGGATCTTCCCGGACTGGGGCACGAACCCGTGTCCCCTGCATCTCCTTTTTGTGTTTCCAGTTACAACAAAATCATTTCACTCTTTTTTTTCTTGTTAGTATAAACATAATAGATTTCTGAAATGTTTTTATACTCATTTATTTTTATTAAAATTCATTTATGTGGGTTTATTAAGTTAGGAAAGTTGCCAAGTATTAGTGTAGATTAATTACAGTCAGTTATTATCTAATGGAAATTGAAGGATATGTACATATCCGGAATTTGCTTTTTAAGAGTAACAGTTTATCAGTATTGATATATATTAATAAGCAGAATATTCATTACTATTCTTTCTAATATCTAAAGGAATATATATTTCATTCAGATTTTTTTATTTCTATGTAATTTGTCTTAAAAATATGTCCTTAAAGACTTGGATAATCTGTTCATATTTTTCTGTAGAGGGAACACGGGTAACATGTAATAAGTTAATAATGCAATAAGTAATAATTTAAACTCTAACAATTACAGTACTACACTTCATCTGAAGTACCCAACTAACTTTCATTGCAATGATAATAATAATAATAGTTGTCATTTATTAAGTGCTAATTATTTCCTAGTCTCAAATTGGGTAAACATCTAAGTCTTACAATATATCAATGATATAGATACTATAATAACCCATTTTACAGATGGGCAACCTGAGGCTTTGCTCAAGGTGACACAACTAGGAAGCTGATAGGGTCAAGCCTGAACTCAAACCCAGGTTTGGCTGCCTGCATAATCTTGGCTCTTAACTACAAAACAATACTAAAAATCCCATGAGCAGGATTCAGAAAATAGCAAATGGTTCTTCATGCTGGAACATGGGGTGGAAATTATACACAGTTGTGCAGGGATTATAACAGTCCAATTCAACACCTACTAAGCACACATGTGTGCAAGGGATTTGGTTTATCACTGAGAATACAAAGATGATTTAGATATAATCCTTGCCTTTTTCCTTGGCTAAGGAATTCATAAAGCCATGCATCAGTTATTACAATGTCCTATTGTGAGTGCAGTATTAGTTTTATTATACACCAACTACCTGTAGATCAAAGAGACGTGGATTAACAGCAAGAATAAGGAAATGGTGCAAAGGAAAGTCAATGACCAATATGTATTTAAACTGTAAATACTGAGGAAAGAAGTAAGTACTTAATAGCTTAAATGTTAATGTTAATAGCTTTAGAATGTATAAAATGTGCATAAATTAAAAAAAAATAATTATCAAGATAAAAAACAGGCTAAGAACATGAATAGCAATCCAGTGGACAAGAAATTACTTAAAGAGTTTAACGACAAACATGCAGTTAAAACAATGAGATGCCATCTTTGCCTATCAAATTGTTAAAATATTTATTATGATGAAATTCAGTGGGATGGTGGACAAAATCCAAACAGCTGCTAGGAATTTAAACTGACATAGCATTCTCTAAAGGGAATTTTGTCAAAAATGTGTCAGAAGTCTATAGAAATGTGTCGAAAACATACATGTGTTTCAGCAATTCTGCTTCTACAAATATTTCTAAGAAACAATCATAATTATACAAAAAGACTTAAATACAAAATTCTACATTCACCGTAGCATAATTTCTAATACTAAGAAAAAAACTAACTCTCCAATAGTACTCAAAAATAGTGGTAAAATTATGAACATAATTTCATTATAATATGCCATAGAATTTATAAATTAATAAAAATACAATATCATATATCTTGATATGAAAACACGTATCATAGTTTTTAAGGGTGACAAGATATATTTTCAAACCACATTTTAATATATTAATATTTGTTAAAATAAGTATATTACTATTTGGAAAAGAAATAGAAATCCTATACATGAAAATGTAATCCTATACACTAAATGAAATCCTATACACTAAAATGTTGGAGTAGCCACTCCTTGAAAAAGAACTACAATACAGATAATATTTATTCATTTCTTTTTTTACTTACAAAATGTCTACAATAAACATGTCTTTTTTTGCTATCAAGAGATTAAGGAAATAAATTATTTTGGAGGATGGGAGAAGCATTTAAGTGATCATATGAACAGTAATGTATGCTTAAAAAGAGTTAAAAACTCGAGTTAGGAGAACATAACTGAACATATGACAGGTGACAGAGCTTGAGCTAAAGTAGCAGCAGTGGGGCTAAACAGGAACTATTAAATCCCTGGAGTATTAAAACAGTGGAATTAATGGAACTTGGCAACTAAATATGTGATGTCAACTGAAATGAAAACGCTCAACGTGAAAGCTGTGCGTTACAATTTCTGGGGGGGCTTGATGAGGACTATAGCCTCTCAGCTATCTCTGAGGAACTGCTCTGAAGAGTTACGGTGGAGAGATCAGCTTATATGTGATTTTGGAGAAAGGGTACATGCAATCAAACACATCTCAGTAGAAGGTTACTGCTAGTCAGGAGGCACAGATATCCTAGTTAATGATTTTTGTGCATTTCTAAGTATGGAAAGATGCAAGAAACTGGAATCATAAAATTTTCTCCTGAAAATATCTAACTATCTGAAAGCCAGCTCTGCCAGTTTTCCCAGAGCACAGACTGCCTCATTCCTGATCTCTGCCCTGAACTCCTTGCACGGTGTGGAGGTCAGCAACTGCAGTGGCTCATGACTCAATCCTTGTAGAGCCATATGGTGAGCAACATTCTTCAGTTGACAGTGGGATTGCCTGGAGGGAGTAGAAGATGATGACTAGTTTTGATGTGAGTTCAGTAATGATGATAGTTATCAGAGAAATGGAAGTTTGAGGGTATAAAATAATCAAGTCTGAAACACATTGAGTATGTGAGTGCTAAGGGTCATCTGTAATTGAGAAAATAGCCCAGATTTTAGGAAATCTGGTGTGGGATAAGGAACTGTTAGCTCTAAGAAGGAATGGAAGTCTTAGAGACATATGCAACCACGAAGGGAAAGTGACAAAAGAAAGGATCCTGAGAACATTACCATATAAAAGAAGGAGGAAGGAGGAGCAGAAGAAGGAAATTGGAAAAAAGCAATTTAAATTGCAGGACACCTTGGAAAACGTGCCTTTCACAAGAAGGGAAGAGAAAGTCTCAAGTACTAAGTAAATAGTGTCAAATACTGAAAATAAATTTGATGAGGATTGAAAAATCATCATTAAATATGGCAATTACAAAATGAGTTGGTGACTCAGATAAGAACAAGTTTACTAAAACGGAGGAGAAAACAGCAAGATTGCAATGAGCTAAGGAGAATGGAAGGTGCTAAACAGAAACACATAAGCAGACTACTCTCTCAGAAGTAATGTGTGGTGATAAAAGCCTGGAGAAAAATGGGGTTTTAGATGCTGAGGAGAATCAGTCTGGAGATTTGGGGAATGTGGATGAGAGATTTGAAAATATTCATAAGCTGAAAGGAAAGAACCAATGGAGAGGGAACTATTGAAGGCAGAGAATATATCAATGGTAAGGAGTTGGGAGAATATGGGATCAAAAAGACAGATGAAGAGGTTAGCAGTGCCCTGAAGGAGGAACTTTTATTCCCTGAAAGATCAGCAGGAGTTCAAACAAATATAATTTTTTTAATCTTAATAACCAGAAAGATAACTAGGCATTTGGAAAACTGGATCTCTGATAAAAGCAGGAATGCTTAAGCAAGTTGCATAGAAATGAAAATAATAATATTATAACAATAAAAACAATAAGAAAATTGATTTTACTTATTAAAAGCCTCTTATGGGCTAGAATTTTCACATGTAATACCACCCATTCTCATATAAGAAATGTATAATTATTCCCATTTTGCATATGGGAAAACTGAGGCTAAAAGAAATTAAATGACTTGCTAAAGGTCATAAAATTGGAAGCAGCAAAGTCAGGATGGCACGGGTTTATCTGACTCTGAAGCCCACAGTCTTTCCACTCTATTACAAAGCCTCCTTTCATGATAAAGGGCCATTTGAAAACAAAAATTATAGGATAACACTTCATTAAGAATAATGACCATATATTGTGCAATAAACACAACATATGTTGAGCTTATAATTCAACATACAGCGTTTAGGTCAAACTCAAGGAAAAGAGACATAACTTACAGAACACTCACTTTCTGACGTGTATAAAATTTTTTAAAACTTTTAATTAGGAAGTGTTTAGAAATGCTTTGACTAAAATAATGTTAAATCATAATCACTGAAGATGGACTTTCTGTCATTTCCAAATTTCTGATTAGGTAAAAATTGACTTTCTTTTGGGTATCTTGAGACTGTTTAAGCAAATGAAGAATATGAAAACAAAAATCCTTCCCACTATTTGTAACACTACTCTCTAACACCGTTGATTTGGCAAAATGAGTTAACCTCCTTTAACTTCAAATTCTTTTCCTCTTAAAAACTGCATTTTTAATATATTTTTCTACTGTAAAAATAAGCTGTAGGATTATATTTTAGTAATCTTTAATTCTAAGTGTAAAATTTTATTAAGCCTCTACTAGTCCTTTCATTATATATGGATTGCTATGAGCTCCTGTGAATCATAGTTCTAAATCAATTAAAAATATTATATGGTTGTTAAAATAAACTAAAAAATGGATAAGTATTCCCCCTCCAAAAAAACCCCACTATTACTGTTGTAGAATGATGTAGAAAGATTTTTCATTTTAAACTTCCCTTATGTTATCAGAACTATGTTCCTTAACCTGTTTTATGAAGATAGTGATAAATTATATTTAGTTTCTACTTTTGCAGTTTCTCATCTACTTTGGATTAGATAAGGGCAAATCCTTAAAATTTAAACTCCTTGATTTCTTCCAGAAGGTGTATCAGTCTGTTAAAATAGTCACAAAAAAAGTAACTACTTGAACTAACCAAGTGTTGAGGAAGTAGCTAAGACCTTTCATCATCAAAATTAAATGTCAATGGTCAGGATACTTTCTCACTACTTTGCTAGCAGTATTTTTGTGATTCTCTATTTTTTAATTTCCTCCTTAAGTCATATTTTGCTATTTTATTGAATTCATCTGTCTTAACCAGAGTTAGTCAAGTAGTAAATAAAATCCTGGAAAGGGGGGAAATGTTAATAAACAGGAGGATAGATAGACACAAATTACACATAAATCTATATTTATATTGATATGTTAAAACTGTTCTCAAACTTTAATTTGTATATGAATCACCTGAGGATCTTGTTAAAAAACAGATTCTGACTCACTTGATCTGGGATGGGGAGGAGACTGCATTTCTAACAGACTTCTGGGTGATGCTCATGCTAATGGTCCATGGTTGACATTTCAAGTAGCAAGATATGAGAGACCAGGGATACTAGTGACCTAAGAATTTTGACTCAATGAAAAAAAATTTACACATTTTTTTAAAACCAGTACCTTGCACAAATATTGAATTTAATCAACAAAATAAGATGTTATACTTCGTAGCATATTTAAAAATTAAGAAAGATAAGTTTCCTAGCAAGCCAAAATTCTCCTTTTTAAAGGTCAACTGTATTATTTTTACAGCTCATTAAATACTCATTTTAATCTAGTATGACAAACTCTTTCTGTCAATTAAAATATTCCATTCTCACTCTGGCTCTTGCTCTGGCACTCCCTCTCCCTGTTAAACGCTTTTATAAATCTAGTAATTCACTCTAATAACACATCTCCATAACTCTTCTCTAAATGAGAAAGTTCCTGACCTCTTATACCTGGATATCATGCTAGTCTTATTAGGTACTTCAATTACCATCAAAAAGAGTTTCATTAAGTATCAGTCTTCTCCTCAAAAACTGCTTTACAAACAGGGTTTTTAAATTATAGGCAAAGAGTAAATGAAAGCATTAGAACTTTTATCAGTTTTATCACAGGGTGTTGGCAGCTTAAAACAAAGTTGTGAGCAATATGAAGCACGGACACTGAATAAGCAAATCAGAATAAATTAAACTGAGAAATAATAAAAAATATTAGCATCTTCCATTACATTCCTGGTTTTAGCCCCCAAGTTAACTACCATGGTAGGAGTGTCCTTGGTAATCCCATTTCCCCAGTTCTCATGACCTTACTGAGTAGACAGGCCCCCTTGGGCTTATGCAGTGGCAAACTTGAGGACAGGGACTATAACTTCCTGTCTTTTCCATGAGATGCAGCACAGATATAAAGACCTAGGGACAGAAAGACTGTTTCCTAGAGTGTTCCTGTGTCTACTTTCTTTCCAGAGAGTAAGAGTAGTTGTACCTTCTCCTAGACTCATATATTTATAATATATGAAGTATAATGCTACTTCATAATTTTATCCTTTATTATCTAAGAGCCTGATATTTACTAGGAGTGCAGGTTTTTCTGTTTCTTACTCCTAATCTATGTGATTTGAGTAATTTCTTTTCTCAAAAGTCTTGTTATAAGTCTTACTTTCTAATTCAACTTAAAAACAATTTTCCTTACCAGCTTCTGTACTGCAGAATAAATAAAATGTACTGCACCTAAAAGCTATAGTTGAATAAGTCATGACTGCATTGTCAATAGTAAGCCGCATAAGGAGAAAGTAAGTAATCTTTCTTAAAAATTCTGCTTGGGCCTATTGCTTACAGTTATGGCCACATTTTATATCCTTGACTTACAAGACAAAACAAAACTTTTCTTTATTATTTAATTGACTCTTGTCAAGGAATTGTAGAACTCAGTGTACTAAAAAAAAGTAAAAGAAAAGAAAAAGAAAACCTATGGTAATTAAAAACCTTACTTTGAAATTGTCATATATATTCTTATATCTAAATTAAGAAACAGTATCTACCTCTTGATTCACCACCAGCATTGATTAGTCTGATCTGGTTATCTACTCTGGAGTCCCTATTCTCTCTCTTGACCTCTCCTAGGAGAGAAGATGCTGAATTCCTTTGATTAGAGTAAGAAAATCCTCTTCAAACATTAAATCTAATTAGAATTTTTAAATAATCTTAAGAAAACTTCTAGGTTAAAAAATGTTTTAGCTAATCCCATTACAATTAGTATTAATTTATTCTTTAAACATTTGATTATAAATTGGAATTGTCTTTTATTCAAAGTAAAAGTCAGACTATTAAGTACCAGTGAGGAAAAGGCTAGGTAATATTTTATAAAGTTTAAGGCAATAGATTATACCCCTTAGCAGTAAAAACTCAGTTACATATATTCCTGGGGTGGTGTGGAATGATTCTTTTTATTCTCAATGAAATTAAGTATTTCATTTAGCAAACTTGAACAAATTGATTCAGTACATTCAGAACAGCTAAGAATTCCAAATTATAATCTAATCTGTTATAACTTTTTAATTTACTTTGAGCAAATAAAGATTAAGGTGTGTTTCTCTTTTACATAACTTTGTTTTCTTCTTATAAAATCACAGAACCATGTCAGAGCATAGGAAAGAACATCATCACTTTGAGAGCTCTCACACACAATAATGAAAACATGTTCTGTTAATAAATCATTCACTAAGAGTATCTTGAGTTACTTCAGTTTAGTTTTGGATTTCCTTCAAAGTACTCTTCCTAACACTTTAATATTAACTTTAGTTGCTATCTTTTTTTTTTTTTTTTTTTGTGGTACGCGGGCCTCTCACTGTTGTGGCCTCTCCCATTGCGGAGCACAGGCTCCGGATGCACAGGCTCAGCGGCCATGGCTCACAGGCCCAGCCGCTTCGTGGCATGTGGGATCTTCCCAGACCGGGGCATGAACCCGTGTCCCCTGCATCGGCAAGTGGACTCTCAACCACTGCGCCACCAGGGAAGCCCCGTGGTTGTTATCTTTAATAAATAGTTAACTAAAAATTAATAATATTAATATATACAAACTTGCATTTGGTTCTAGCCAATAACTGTACTAGAACAAATGTCCCAGTATGTGAATACTCTATACGTATCTTCATTTGAAAGCAATTCCCCAAAGAGCTTACATTAAATAAAGATGTTTATTATTGAAAGAAACATGTAAAAATTATAGCATATTTCAGCTCCATGCTTTTTTTAAAGCTTTGTGATTGTTCAAGCATCATTAACCAACAGACTTGATGAAAAGAGTCACAAAGCTGTTGCGTGATTTTTCCATGAAGACAAGGCAAATCAGAATGAAATGCAGGTAAATAATTTAGTTTTATTATACCTAAAACTGTAGTAGCTAACATGCATCTATCAAGTTATTTTTGTTTACTCAAGTCTTGTTTACTTCTAAAAGCTAAGAATTATTAATCCCCCTAATTTTGAATTAATTGAGGTTTAAATAGCCTAGTGCTCTACTTATCTTAAATAAGGTAAAGAAATTATTAGCTAAGAATATCTGAATTACATAATATTTCAAATTAGCCAATATCACTTTAATAAGGCTTATATGTGCTATTTTCATCTTAGTTCCTAATGTTTTGTATTAGGAAAGTCCACAGAATGTTTCTTCTCTGGACATTTGTAGGAAAAATAATGAAAAAATAATGAAACTTGAAATGGAATAAAATCCATATTTTTGATCTCCCAAGTTGGTGACTATATTACAAATTTTACATAAAACAACTCAAAAAAACCTCCCTGGAGCTCAGTATATATTTTTGCAAAAGATACAAAGTTCCAGCTTCACTGCTGTATTTCTTTCTTATTGACCCTCTTTTTTTTTTTTTTTTTTTTTTTGCCTGCGTTGGGTCTTCATTGCTGCATGCGGTCTTTCTCTAGTTGCAGCGAGCAGGGGCTACTCTTCGTTGCGGTGAACAGGCTTCTCATTACGGTAGCTTCTCTTGTTTTGGAGCACAGGCTCTAGGCACGTGGGCTTCAGTAGTTGTAGCACACGGGCTCAGTAGTTGTGGCTCACGGGCTTAGTTGCTCCGTGGTATGTGGGATCTTCCCAGACCAGGAATCAAATCCATGTCCCCTGCATTAGGCAAGTGGATTCTTAACCACTGAGCCACCGGGGAAGTCCTGACCCTCTGTATTAATTAACTTCATTTATATAGATTGTTGTTACTTTTCTTTCTTTCTTTCTTTTTTTTTTGTCTGCGTTGGGTCTTCGTTGCTGCGCATGGGCTTTCTCCAGTTGTGGCGAGCGGGAGCTACTCTGTTGCGGTGCGCAGCTTCTCATTGCAGTGGCTTCTCTTGTTGCAGAGCACAGGCTCTAGGTGAGCGGGCTTCAGTAGTTGTGGCTCGTGGGCTCTAGAGCACAGGCTCAGTAGTTGTGGCGCATGGGCTTAGTTGCTCCACGGCATGTGGGATCTTCCTGGACCAAGGCTCGAATCCACGTTCCCTGCACTGGCAGGTGGATTCTTAACCACTGCGTCACCAGGGAAGCCCTACTTTTCTTTTATGCATACATAGCTTAATAGAGAGGGCACTATAAAATTGGAAGCTGTTATAAAACTTTTCCTCTAGATTAAAAAAAATCCCTTGCAATATGTTCAATTTCATTTTATTTTTGAATTTAAAAAAGTATGTATACTATATACGTAAAGGAATACAGCAATATTCAAGTGAAGAAGCACTAGGGATAGTTGCCTTTTTACAGGCTGGAGGGAATTAAGAAAAATGGGGCAAGATCTTTTAGGTCCAGTTTTCCCTTGAGTAGTTGCTGTTGGTATCCATTTATGCTCCATCGAAGGCCTCTGTTCAAAACCATGACCCTCCTCAACTAACCACCCCATGGCTGTGAGCTATAGTTTTAGAACTTCACCTATGCTTGTCTCTCCAAGTCATGAAGTTTAACTTTCTTACTCAAGGTTCCCCTGAAAGCAAAATAACTATAAATGAGAGGAGCACTGGTTGAGGAAAACAACATATCGCTGATATTTATCTATGTTGAGCCAGTAATAAATACCACTTTAAGCATAAAATCCAGGGCATTTCCACTAGTTACAAAGCTCACTGGAACTAAAGATATGGTAGATATCAATATAATATCATAGAAATTTTTAAGTGGCAAATACCAAAGGAATGTGTGGGTATGCATGTGTGTGTGTGTTCATGTGTGTGTACATAAATAAGTACCTGAAAAATGCTCTGTGGAGTACTATAGTATTATTAATATTTTAATATCTTGTCATACTCACCTTATATTTTTTAGTCAACCAAAGTATTAAAAGTCAGCTTTATTACTGAGTTTTCTTAAAGAAACATATTTAATAGCTGTCAGCAATCCTGGCTCTTAATATTTGTAAGATAAAATTAAAATACTTTTTTCTATCTATGACTGTAATATTTCACAAAAAATCTCTGTGACTACTTCCTATACATCAGAATGGAGAAAATTTAGATCTAGTGATCCTATAAAATAAGAATATGTATTCATCCTGATGAAAGAGTAATGTTGATAAATGTGAGTTTTCAAGGAGTTCTTAGGCTGAATCAGTATTCATAGGTTGGACATTATTTAGGATGTCTTTTTTGCCTGTAGGACAAATTTAAAGTATCTGCACATGACTTTTTGGTGTTAATATTATTAATCTCTTAATATATACATACTGCCATGTATAAACTGCTCATGTGATAAACTTTAAAATAATATGAGCTACTTATGAATAGGAAATAGGAGTAATTATGTGCAAGGATTCAGCCTTTTGGTGTTCATCTTAAATGACAGTTATATTCAGAAAACAGTTCCTAAGATAGCAACAAGCACATAGCTGGAAGCAAATATTTGTTGAGAATAAATAAATGGATGTGCAGAATTTTTATTTATGAGTATATATGAAGAAAAAACTAAACTTTTGATTATATCATAGAGATTGAGTTCATTTAACAGTTGAAGTTTTTTACATTATTATTAAATAAAACTACTAAGCACCCATATTTGAAATGTTACCAGATTGAGAAAAACACCTGGTGTGTATAATCTGAGATAGAAAACTCCAATGTTCACATTATAAGCATAGTAATACCTACTGCGGCCTGTTCTCTTAGTGCTCGAACTCTGCTCTCCACGTTACCCATCTTAGCAGCAATATTTTTAATATTTTTCATTTCTCCTTCTCTTGATGTGGTAGTCTTTCTTCCTATATTTTTCCAATACCTAGAGTCCTCAAACAGAAATTTAATTTTCCTTATCCCATTTACTAACTAAATTCTACCTACCACCTTTCTTTCTATTCTTTAATGTTTTATTTTCTTTTTCTCTCTTCTCTTTCATTTTCTGTAGATCAACACTGTCTAATAGAAATATAATTGAGTTTTCTACTAGCCACATTAAAAAAATAAATAAAAAGAAACAGGTGGAAATAAATTTCAATGTAATTTTTTTGTTTCTTTTGGCCATGCCACCTGGCCTGTGGGATCTTAGTTCCCAGACCAGGGATTGAACCTGCACCCTTGCCAGTGAAAGCACTGAGTCCTAACCACTGGACCGACAGGGAATTCCCTAATGTAATATTTTATTTAGCTCAATATACCAAACATATTATCATTTAACCATGTAATCAGAATTAAAAACATATTGAGATGTTTTCTATTCCTTTTTTATGCTAAGTCTTCAAAATTCAGTGTGTATTTTACACTTAGAGCACATCTTAATTCAGGTAGCCACATTGCAAGTGCTCAGTAGCCATAAGTGTCTAAGAGTTACAATATTGGATAGTGTAGCCCTAGATCATCAAATACAAATTAATCAAAATGGTGATCTTGCCAAACAGAGTGATGGCAAAGTGGTGAACAGTAGTTTCCAGCTCTTAGAAAGTGTAAGGGTTATTGGAGGATCTGTAGTCCTTTCAATAACATCAGAGACTTAATCTTAAGGGACATAGCACAGTAATAGTTGTTATTGCTAACACACACAAAAAGGACTGTTTAGTATTTTAAACATGATAACCCAAAAAAAGATGTACCAAATACAAATTCTTCTGCAATATGACATACTTCTGTAACATGAATTAGTTTATTCAGAGTAGTCACCTTCATACTGGTAAATTTTTCTGGCATATGAATGTTTTGCTCCACTAAGTAACAGTGGCTGAATGCAAAGTACACATGAAGCTGCTGAGGGCGACAGTAGTATACCAGTGACCAGTGACCATTCATCCAACATGCGTTTTTTTCCTCAACTTGGCCTCAGGCTCTGTCTTGAAAATGTTTATTGAAGAATTCTCCACAATTTTTGTACATTTTGCCCTCATCTCTATATTCAGCAGCATCAAAAAACTTTCTTATATCCTCTTCCACCAAGCTAAAGACATTTTTTAAAGCCAGGTTTGTTATTTACTATAGTATGTCTTTAAATTTTTGAAATTAGATGTGTCTTTTTGTACTCAGGGGTGTGTGTGGGGGGAGGGTGTGTGTGCACAAGCGCACACACTCTGATTAGAGACCTGTATTGATTTGAGTGGTCTCTTCCAGCCCTATTTTCCCATGAGATCTTTTATTTTTAGTCCACAATTTGCAGAACACCTCAATCCCCTCTTTTACAAGAAGAAACACATGTATCACATTATAACAGGAATGCTTGAATCTATAAGTAAACTTCAAGTATGTTATATTTACTCCAAATATTTATGTTCTAATCTCTGGTCTTATTTGGTTGAACCCAGTGTCCTTACTTGAAAAATGAGAGAGTTGGACCAGAAAAGTCCTTCCTTTCCAGTTTTTGAGCTCTCTCATCATGCAAAATTATTCCCATAATTAAAATGATAATTATATATCTTCAGAACTGGATTAATACATTAGACAGAAAATGGGAATACACCCACCAGCCCACCAAAATTCTCATGAAATGACAGGAAAAATTATCAATAAAACACCTTCTGGTAAAACAAGAAAGAGTAATAGCACACAAAGGAAAGAACAATTGCAAACGGATTGTAGAGCTCCCAGGTAAATGTCAATTTAAAATAGAAGGGACTTGGGACATCTGTTTGACAGCTTTATAAAAAAAATAGACAATTTCCTAAGGAATCATGAATTTCAAAATTAGCTCAAGAAGTATAAATGTGAAATACAACAAAGAGCAGTGGGGAGCAGAAAATGAAGTTTTAGGCAAATTGCACCAAACTTTGAGGGAATAGATAATTCTCAATTATATGAACTGTTCCAGGACTGAGAAAAAGGTGTATGCAGTTTACAAGGCTAGTTTAATTGTAATGTCTAAAACAAAGATTAAACACAAAATGTTAAGATTATAGGTCAATATAAATTTTGCTATGTAGAAAAAAGAAACTTTAAAAATTGCAAATTAAATCTACCAGTGGATGCAGCTACCCAAGAATGTAAAGATAATTATACTTATACATTGGGAAAATCTACTGATACAATTAATATATTAACATATTCAAAGAAAAAAATGATCTTCTCAATATGATGTATCCAGTAGATGCAGAAAACTCATTAAATAAAATCTGAAGCTTATTCATAATTTTAAAAAATCATTAACAAAACAGACAACAAAAGTATGTACCAGGGACACAGTAAATATCGTATTTGTTAATCATTCTATGCCTTCTTTATAAAGTCAAAAAAAAGAGAAGGATGTCTATTTTCATTACTACTATTCAACAGTGTGCCAAGCATCCTAGACATCACATTAGGATAAGAAAGTTAAAGGAAGCAAAAATATTGGAAAGAAATAGATAAAGTTGTCCAGAAACAGATCAGATATTTATGAAAATTGTTCATGTGATAAATATAATGTCAGAGATGAAAAGATGTCCTCATTAATTAGGGATGTTTGGGCAAATTGTTTTGTTGAAAAAATGTCTAAAATTGGAGCTGTACATCCCTCTTTGCTCAACAAATGCATTCCAGATAGATCATTAAAAACTACTACTGCTGAATTAAGTGTGGAAGAAACAACTTCAAAAAATTAGAATAATCATAGGAATCTAAACCAATTCTCCATTCAGGTTGTTCCTCAACTTCAAGTATATGTTCCTCATTAAAGAAGCCGGAGCTGGAAGTTAAAGATAATTACTTATAGGTTTGGTTTATGACAGAAAGGCACAAAATTGTAATCAACAGACCCTTCATCCTATATCAACAGCTTGCTTTACTCTAGCAACAAAACTTTGCTTATTGACAGGCTATTTAATTATTTTTAGTTTAAAAATAAAGTATATTAAGATATCTGTCTTTTTTACAATTCTCATCTCTAATAACTTTTTGGATCAACTGATCTACTACTTTTCTCGATTTCATCAGGTAAATTATAAAAGAATCTGGAAAAAATTTGAAATGATTTCTACTTGGGCAATTGTAACATAATGAAAGAGAACCAAATTAAAGTCATATTAAGCTCTAAGATTTATTTGAGAGTGTGATATAAATAATGATTGAGGTTGCAATGGAAAAGATTTAAGATATGTTTTACTAGAAAAAAATAGGTAACCAGTAGAAGATTAAAATTAGTTATGTCTCCTAAGCCTCTAAAGATAGAGAAAAAAGAGACTCAGGACTCAAATAATACCAGAAAATGAAGGGAAAAAAATTAAAAACAAATATGGTTAATACAAACCTATAATAACATAGCAGATGGTATTGCTATGAATGGAGTACATTAAATTTTCTGATTAGGAAGCAAAGTCTCAGAAAATACGTTAAAAGAAGTTTATCTAAGGTTAGAGACACAGCTAAAATAAAATTGACCTCATTTTTAACATAAATGTAAGTGTGGTGGGCCATTTATGTCAGCCTATAAAAAAAGTGCAATACATTCTTGGTAGCTGTTATTTTGTAAAAAGGGAAATAATTTTTAAACCTTTTTTGTTTTGCACAATTTAGTACAATTCAAATGTTTTCCCTTAGACTATATTCGTATAATGTAACTTTAAAAAAAAAGAAAATTTATAGAGGAAAAATTCCTTCCAAAGTCTGTTAATTACCCAAAATCTGATAATTACCCAGACCCTACCCCTGCCACACACCCACAAAAACAGAGTGAGGCAAAAGATAAGGGAAGAACTAGGACCTACTTTGAGAAGGGAGTTGAATTGACAGAATTAGCAAATAAAAATAGAGAATGTTCAGTTAAATTTGAATTTCAAAAATTCCAATTTTTCATAGTATAAGTATGGATCGAATATTATACAAAACATACTTATACTAAAAATTTTTATTCATTGTTATCTGAAATTCATATCTATTGGACATCTATTTTATATGGTAAGCCTACTAAGGGACATACATACAGGTAGGTAAAATAAGGTAGTTCAGGAAAGCAGTAGCCATATCTGAGGCTGAATTCACTGTACTGGAGTCCAGAGTCCAGACTTCAACACATTGAAGAAAAGGAAGTTTTGAGAGCAAGGTGGGTCACTGCCCTTAAAGTGGTTCCCAGAATAGGAAGAGGAAAACAGAATTCTAAGCATGGAAAGAAGAATTAAGGTTGGGGGAAATGAAACGAGGAACCTGAGTATATGTGATAGAATATGAGAATGGCCCTTGGAGGAAGGCAGGAATCAATGATTCCAGAAACTCAGGGAATACACTGGCCATGTCTTATGTCTGGACTCACAGTAGAAATAACTCAAGGAACAATATAAGAACCCTATGGATAGCAATGGAACAGGAATCTAGTTTAGACTAACGGGAGGAATGGGAATAGAAGGGGGAACACATGCTGTGAACACTAACACTCACCAAAATGGATAGGTGTTGGATTTTCTTAAAAAATAGCAGCTGTCAAAATAACATTTACAGAGAATATAGTAGATATCAACAGAGTAATGCTCTATTTGTCAGACATTGTTATAAATAGGTGGTCCCAAACATCTAATGGGTTTTCCAGATAAATGAATACATCACCTGAAGGGCCCCAAATTTTTAATGAGTGTTTTTTTCTCCTGAAATCTTTCATGTGTTTAACCAAAATCCTTAAGGTGCTACATTAACATAATTCATCCTTTTTAATGACTAGGTTACTATAAATATCAAAATTCAAATCTACAAAGATCATATAATAAAAGCGTTTCATTTAAAAGAAGTGGAATCAGATTGTATTCCAAACACTATGTGGTGAATCAGTAATTCATTCTGCTCATCATTTAATTTGTGATTAGGAAGTATTTACAGAGAGAGGAAGGGAGGGAGGAAGGGAGGGAGGGAGCGGGAAAATATAATTACACCATTAGAAATTTCTGAAATGTGTAAGGATATTTTTTGTTTAATCTGCTTGTCAAACTTTTGACGTAGACATAATATCCCAACTCTAAAAAGGAAAATACTGAGTTTCAGAGAGTTTAATTGGCCTAAGGTCACAAAGCTAGTAAATCTGTCTCTAAAGCCAATAACATTTCTACCACACGGCTCTGCTTCCTTGATACAGTGGTCCCCACAAACACTGTGACATCACTTAGACCTCCCAGAAGCATGTTGTCCTCAGCTTTGCGATGGCTGGGTGAAAGTAACTTTGAATATGTTAAGTATTCTTTATTATGTCTATTTTAAATGTGTCTAGTCATTTTCTAATGTAATGCATTTGAAAATACGTGTACTATCCTGTCATTTAAAACAATATGAGGAAGGATCTCCCTGGTGGTCCCATGGGTAGGACTCCAAGCTCCCAATGCAGGGGCCCGGGGTTTGATCCCTGGTCGGGAAACTAGATCCCGCATGCATGCCACAAGTAAGAGTCCACATGCTGCAACTAAGAAGTCCGCATGCCGCCACTAAAGATCATGCATGCCGCAGTTAAGAGCCGGTGCAACCAAAAGACATAAATAATAAATAAATAAAATATTAAAAAAACAATATGAGGAGATATATATCTATATACATATATTATATATATATACATATACATATTAGATAGATGATAGATAGATAGTAGATAGACAGGTAGATAGATAGATAGATATAAATAAAACTAGGGATAGATATAAAACTTTTAACCAGACTAAGTTTAAAAAATAAAAGCAAATGAAGTCAGGGAGGAGAACATATACTTGGGGAAATTATAGGAGGAAGTAACTGTATTTTTTCTTTCTCTTTCAGTGATCACTATTTGGGAAGCCACAGAATATTTCAGAAAAATAAATCTGTTATTCAACTTAATCTACAGAAAAATAGGGAATCTCCAGGAAAGTTATCTCGAAAGGTAAGACTTTCTTAGCTTTGGTTTCAATTAGCAAATGTATTATTTTAAGGACAATATTCCCATCCTTATGGATTGTTGCCATTTTGTGATTAAAATATGTTTAATGAATACATATTTATTTGAGTATATTTACTGAAACATAATATTTATCTTTATGTCTGTTAACAATTTGGACTGAAGCAATTACATGAACACACTATTGCAACCTCAGTATGATAAATCTAGTAGTCTCTTGAAAAATCATTTATGAGTAACTTATTAATGTTATCTTATTCATACTATCCATGAATCCATCAGGAAATGAATGGAATAGAAAAAGTGAAGGGGAAACCATGGAAGGAAGAAAAATAACACAACTCTTGTTCTATCTGAAGACTACGGTGGTGTCAACACAGTTTAAATCAGGACAGATTAATATTCATAATATATATAATAAAACTACTTAGAAAGGGATTACTGTGCTTTAATGACAGTTTCATGGTGTTAGATATAAATTTTATTCCCTGTGTGGTGTCTTGAGTTACTTCAAACCCAAATTGCACAGTATGCAGTAAACTTTGATATTTTAGCAGTTTTTATCTGTAGAGTCTTCCAATTACCTGCTTTAGGCAAAAATCCCATCACCCTGTCATTTACATCAGATAACAGACTTCCAGTGCATGACTTTTTTTTCTAGTCTGAGGTGCTTCATCATAAGAAGTGTCAGGTGGTGCATTAGGTTGCAATATATCTATGTGGAACATAACATAATGAGGCCAAAAGAGAGTTGTTTAGAAATGTCTTTTGGAACTGGTACCCAGTTCAGCCGGTGTTGACAGCTCCAGAGCCATGCATCTGAACTCTCCACAAAGGAACATTATAAAGTACAACTAATACCCTCAGTATTAATAAATCTAAGAGTCTTCAAATTGTCCTCAGTGTTGATGAAAAAGCTGAAATTATCATGTTTCATTTCAATGGTGGGTGGGAGAGAAAATGGATAATTCAAATTTCTACTCTTGTTTAGAAGTTGCATATTGTTAAAGAAAAAAAAACTATCACATTGGTAGTAATTCACAAATCACACATATTTCAGTTTATGTAAATTAAGGTTTATTCTGAAATGCATATAACTCCACTACTTTGATGTAATATGTATCCAGCATATATTTTACATCTGAAACTTTAATATTTCTATCATATTTACTCTTTACAACAATCCCATGTGTCAAATATTATTAAAAATAAGGACACTGAATCCCAGGGTGCTCATGACTTTCCTCAGGTCATATTCATGGAACTGGTAAGTAGAGGACCTTAGATTTGAGCCCAGTCAGTGAGTCTTCGCATACCTTATGTTACCAATTTATATTACAAAAACACTTAGAACTTATGGGCTACACTCAAAAGTCTTAGATGTGGTTTCAGAGCAATCAGTCAAAATTCGACCTTTATATGTTTTTTTGGTGTTGTTTTGTTTTCCACAGCTTTATCCACATACCCCAAAGTCTGGGCCATGATAGGTATTCAATGATAATTGACCACATTAAGTATATATTAGGTGCCAGGCACTGTTATTAGGGCTTTACATGTATTAATTCATAACAGCCCTAAAGCAAAAACAATAGGATGTTAGACTATATGATATTTAGTCTTTTACTATTAAAAACTCTAAAACTTTATTAATGTTAGTTAAGACACTTAAAATTTCAAAAATTTACTCATGATTTTGAAAATATTGAGGAGCATAGACATTGGTGTGTTATATCAAAATGATGTATATATTTCTATCTGATGCATCACACTTTTTGTTGTAAACTTTTAATACCCATTGAGTAAATTAGATTATAATTTCAATTGAAAACCTTGTATTTGAAGAAAATAAAAAATAAATAAATAATTGCCTTGTTTTATAAAATATTCTTTCAGGAATAGACATAGTATGCTGATTAATTTAATATAACTGAGAAAGTTTATCAATTTGTGACCCTTCTTCATGGTCTGAATTGCTATATTTAAAATAAATGACCAATGATTTTTTTTCTTTTATATATCTATGGTAAGGGAATGGTGAATGGTCTTCTCTCTTATTATTTAAAATAATGTCAAAATTATCTATGATTTTCATAATTTCAGCTGTAAGCTAAATTATGTAAGCTAAATTATTTATGAATAATTAAATTTTCTTTCTAGTAAAACAACATAAAATTGGCTTGATAATATTCTTTTTATATAATATTAGGAATATAATGATAGCTATCATTCTATTAAATTTATTGACACCATCAACTTTCAGTAGATATTTCAGAGTATTCTAATTGTAAAAGGCATTGCAAAGCTCAATTCATCTTAGATGGCTTTTCTATTTTAAACTCACTTCTATTACACTGATATATAGTGATTTAATTCATGTTCCATGAGATTATTCATAAAACATGTTGACAGTCTTTAGAAATCATCATATATTTCAAACTTTTTAAATTCCTGTCTTGATTAGAAGTGATGTGAATGGCTGAGACTTTTTTAAAAATTTTTTCTTCCTTTCTCTCAAGTTTGATCAAAAGTATTGCCAACATTGTAGACATTAATCGTAAAATTAAGATTTCTTTCTAGTTCAACAAAACATTCACAAAACATTTACAGCAATAGATTTCTGTATGAAAAAAAAGGAAAAAAATACCTTAATGTTTTTCTTAAGACAAAGGTATGGCCCTCACCTTTGGAGAAAAGTAAATTGCACAACTGCTCAAACTTTCCTCCACCCCTCAGAGATCCTTTAGATAAATTTTTTTTCTTGTAAGTCACTGTATGACAATGGATAATTCCCCCTCCCCTAAAAGTATCTCTGGAAGCCAAGTAAAGTGGTTTTTAAATGAATATGATTATGCTATTCAGAAAGATGCAAATAAGTCATATTATTTATAGGCTGCTTTGCTTTTAACTTCTGAAATAAGGCAAATGCCAAATACTACACTTCAAATCTTACTACCTCTATTCTGGCTCTGGTTTTCACTCTCTATTTTCCCTTCCCTTTCACTGTCCTCTCCATGCCTAAAGTTTTGCTTTCTCTACTGCAGAAAAATTTGTCTTAACCACTATGATACTTTCAGATTTCATCAGCCAGTGACTCTAGAGGTAAATTCCTACTGAGTAAGCCTCATGTTTTCAAGCTCCTTAGCATTTCTACAAAACATTATTTATTCATAGCATGCACTCAAGGTATTATAACAATAACCTTATTCTTTCCATGTTACTTAGCTTCCTTCTTCTTTCTCACAATACAACCCAATATAAAAATTAATTTACCTTTGACCTTAAACCATGTAAACATTTTCCTTCTGATGTTTTCTGTCAGAAATTCTAATAGGCAGTTTTAAAAATACATTGTGTGTGTACTGACATACAGGATTACATGCACCCCAGGCATGGAGGGACTCATTCAGCTGTCAAACTTAACGTCACTGTGTGGTGAAAAACTGCAATTATGATGGAGTATATTTGCATTTTCTGCAGACTTGCATAAGGTGTTCATGGATGCCCATTCCAGAAGAGCTAATCAAGGAGTTGTGAGTGTGTGTGTGTGTGTGCATGCATACATGTGGACCAGAGGACTCATATTTTAAGATGAGTAGTTCCTGCTCATCTTGGGAGAAAAATACAGTGACATCTGATAACTTCTGGAATTTACACCTATCCGTAGTTTTCTTTCATTAGCATAATTGAATGTTCATGAGATGGAAGGTTCTCTCACGCTGACGTTTTGGTGGCAAGGTATGGAAAATCTGAACAAAGGAGGAGTCCATTCTGCGTCTGCCAGCCAATCTGGCAAGCTGTCAAGCCTTATACTGCCACAGATTCGTGGCCTAAATGTAAAGAAAATGTGCACGTATGTGGGAGAACTGGTGTCTGAAAAACTGCCTTCCTGCTGGGAGAAATTAATGTTTGACCTTGGTGATAGCAGGATGTTTTTCAACTATCCGTGGGGTTTATCCTCAATCAAAGCTCAGCTTTCTGTTCTACTTTTGAAAAGAATGCTTATACAGTTGAGGAGAGTCTTATAAGGTCTTTAAAACAAAGTATTAAAATGATAAATGAGAGTTATCAAAAGAGGTGAATAAAATGACAGCAGGAAGTTATGGACCTATTTTTATCTGGTATTCGTTCCTATTTGCTCTATAAATATTAATATATTCTGCTGTCTACAGCATGAAGATGACCACAGTCAGTTTTATCTGAACCAACTTCTAGAATTTATGCATATTTGGAAAGTATCCAGGTAAGACATTTTATTCCTGTTCCAAGACTACTTTCTGACTGAGTTCTCAAGTGCCAAATCACAATATTTTTCAGTCGATTGTAATAACTGTCCTTTCACTAGTACTGTGGAAGCTATTGTACTTTTAATAGATATCTCCCTTTGGCAAATTCTGTTAATAATTATCTATTCTTCACAGCTATTCAGATACATCTGAAGAGCTGCTAACACCTTCCAAAACAATCTAACATTCATTTAAAAATATCTCTGCTACCAGTTATTACATTTTCAAGGATTTTTTTCCTCATTCATTTTATAAATTTGATTGTGCATGTGTCACTAAGCTCTTTGTATAACTGAATTCCCATAGTTTGAAAGTCACCATATCTTGCTTTAAATTCCTTTCTGGAACACCCTGAAAATAATTGGTACATTATAAACAGAGGAGTGTGACTTCAAATTGGAAAACTCAAGTGACAGCAAATGAACATATCCTAATTGAGTCTGATATCTCAACATATGCATGTATTATTTGAAAGAACAAACCTATCAGGAAGCTAACCTGGGAGAAGATATCAGTGCTACAGGGTGCCTTTATCTGGAATTAAAGTTGTTCTGAGCTGAATGATCAAAAAAGGGAGTGTGGGAGGTATGTCATAAATCTCTAAAGCACAGCCTGATATAAGAATCAGTTTAAATTGTTTTTAGTGACTATTAATAATAGCTATCACTTCCTGGAGTTCTAATACATTTTGTATACATCATCTCATCTAATTCTCCCCACAGCCCCATAACAATACATATTATCTTACTTCAGAATCAAGGAAACTGAAGTTCTGGAAAGGTAAATAACTTGCCTGGGGTTGGCCGCTCAGTTTGTTAGTAGTTTGTTAGGATTCAAATCAGGGCTGTCTGCAATTTGCAAAGGCCACGTTCTTTCATTAAACTATCGTATCTTTCCATTTTTTTCCCCTTTTTTGTGTCTTTCTTGCCCCCCCCCCCCAGTATTCGGCCTCGTACCATAAAATCATAGAATGGGTAAAATTTAAGAGGACTTTTGATATAATTTAATCCAAATTTTTACTGTATTGCTAATTACATGCATCAGACAGGTCCCCATCAAAATGGCATATTAAACAAAGGCTGTATTCCAAAATAAATTTATAAATCAACAACTACCACAACAACAAACGCAGGGCAAGTCATCAAACCTGACAAATTCTTTAAAAATTGGGGAATCCCTGGGAATCAGAGACCTGTTTTGAACTGTTCTGTGGAGGCCCGTGACTTGTAGGTGGCTGCTACCTGGGGCACAGAGAGACAAAAGGAGGCTGTGAGTCCCATAGGATTTATTTGCTCACTTTTCTTTTTTTACTGTATTTTTTTATTGAAGTATAGTTGACAGACATTTCTTCATTCCTTTTCTTCTTTTTGTTGTTCCTCCAATTGGGTAATTTCAAGAAATCTGTCTTTGAGTTTACTGAGTCTTCTGCTTGGTCTACTCTATCAAATTCTTCAGCTCATTGTATTCTTTAGCGCAAAGATTTCTGTTTGGTTCTTTCTTATGTTTTCTAACTCTTTGCTGAACTTCTCATTCTGTTCTTGTATTGTTATGCTAAGTGCATTAAATTCCTTTTCTGCGTTCTCTTGTGGTCCTTTGAGCATCTTTAGGACAATCATTTTGAATTTTTTGTCAGACAATTCTTGTATCTCCATTTCTTTGGGGTCAGTTGCTGGAAGCTTACTGTATTCTTTTGGTGGTGTCATATTTCCCTGATTCATTGTGATCTTGTAGCCTTGCAAAGCTGTCTGTATACAGGAAGCAGTCACCTCTTCCAGACTTTATGGGCTGGCTTCAGTACAGAAAGACCTTCACCTACAGGCGAGGGCCAACTGGAACGTGCTGTGACCCTGGGCCTAGTGGTGCCAGGCACCAAATGCAGGGTTGTGAGACAACGCCAGGTCACTGGGGTCCACAGCATCGACAACCGTGCAGTCCTTGGTAAGCACTGTGGGCGGGGGGGGGATCTGCAGTAGCTGCAAAGGCTGTTGCGATCCTCAGTGGTGCCCCCAGGTCCAGCAGCTAGGGACCAGGGCAGGCAGCAGTTGCTGCTGGAGCTGGTGGTGTACATACTCACAGCTCTGGGGGCCAGCTGCAGGCGGCTGTGGAGTGGCAGAGGCTAGCTGCACTCATATAGTTGGGGGTGGGGGACAGGGCCAGTCTCAAGGGTTAGGACTAACTGTGGGTGCACTGGCAGCTGCAGGGATCCTGGCTGTTGGTGTGCACTTCTGTGGCTGCAGTCTCCCTCCATGGGCACGTGAATGGCAGTGAAAGCCAGTGACGAGAGTCAGGACAAGGGTGTGCAGGTGCACAGCTTGGAGGCTAGCTGCAGATGAGCCCAGTGGTGCAGACCAGTGACAGGAGAAAGGGCCAAATCTGCCCCAGACACAGCTGTGGGGATCTTGGCCATCAGCGTGCACTCTCATAGTTGCCAGATCTCACCACAGATGTGTACATGGCAGTGGACGCCAGTGACAGAGGTCAGGCTAGTGGCATGCAGGTGCACAGCTGGAGGGGCTGTTGGAAGGGGTCAGTCATGGGGAATAGACTTGCACCTTGCACTTGAGCAGCCACTGAGGCCTGGCCTAGCTGCAAGTGTGGATCTCAGGGTCTGGCAGGGGCGGTGCAGTGAAGGAAAACAAAACCAATGAAATCTACAGGGGGTCTGTGGCAGCTGTGCTGGCTGTTGGTTTCTTCAGTAGTGAAAGTTACCGAGGCTTTCTGGAGAGCAGGTGGCTGGGAACCATGGTAACTCCCACTGCATGGCTGACGCTGGTAGCCACTGCCCTTCCTCCTTGTTCTAGCCACCTTTATCCATCTCAGCTTTGCTGGTCTCTGGGTGAGATGAAAGCAATGCAGGTCCTCCATGTAGTGTCCCACAAGGTTGGGGAAGCTGCTCATTCACCCCACTCCTCTTTTCCAAGAGAGGGGAACTCGTTCTAGCAGGGGATTTCCCTCTTGGCACTGAGCAGTGTTGGCCTGGCGGATGGGATGATGCAGGCAAAATGAAGCTATTCTCTCTTCCCTCTTTATGGAATTATTCTCAGGGTTTTTTTTTTCCCACTGTGTTGTTGAAGTTTCTTGGGTGGTTTCCTGAGCTCTCCCCCAGAGCTGTTTTTGTCCGTGGATAGCTATCCATTGATTTTTGTGAGGAGAGAGAGGCTGGGATCTCTTATTGAGCCATCTTGGTGACCCCCAGGACTTTGCTTTCTGAAATACAAGGCTGCTCTGCCTGCCTTCCTCAGACCACTTTATGATGTGATGAGACCAAGCGCTAGAGGGCACGAGCTTTGATTTCAGTGTCCCTCTTCTCTGACTTGTCTTCCTCTTAGAAGCTGGGCAAATCACATACCTTCATTGGTTCCTAGGAGTTTTCTATAAAATAGATATAATACCTAATAGAAAGGTGCTGAAGCACATGAATTCTTGAAGGGTTTTTCTTTTTAAATTTTAGGATCAGGTTTTATATAAAAGTCCTCCAGTAGCCAAAATCTTTCACAGTTCCTTTCCTACACTTCCATGGACTTTTACATATTCTATGCATTTTGTCTAACTAAAGTGGTAACTTAATAAAGACTGAGAAGGCAGCTACTGTAAAATATATTGGTGTGTTTTTAACACTGTGTTTTGTGTTGTATGACTGACTCTTCAATTCAATTCAGGAGTTTTCAGGACAAACAGGAAGGGAAAGTTAATAACATTTGGGAAAATAATTTTAAACAGTGAAGCAAAAAGAATCTCTGCTCAACTCACGTCTATTCCACTTAAGTATAGATAAAGCTGAAGCATTAAGAGAAGCTTAGAGAAAAAAGCAAAAATACCAGAAAACACAGAGGTTTAGTGTCAAAGACAACACCATCTATGATACGTATATGTCATTAATTCTAAAAGTAATTCTCTGAAAAGTTTGCATATTTAATATTTCTCAATTTATTTGTCATTATCTGCTTATGAATCCCTTTGTAACTTATATTTTAAATTAAGAGTAGTTTGATATAATGAACAGTCTTTCAGAGGTTTGGTTAAGTTGTCATGGATTTCTCTGGAGTTCTAAAGTTTTCAAATACGTTTGTAGTCTATCAGGTTATACCAAGTTTATAAGGCATCCATCTGAAATGACATTTAAAAGTATGTCAACAGTAATCCTTTTTAAACCCTGTTTGCTATAGAAACATGGACAAAGCAGAACTTGTGATAAATGTGCTAAAGTTAATATAAGTTTTCCTACACAACTTTAAACAAAGTTCTTTTTTTCTTTCCAGACAATGTCTCTCAACAGTAATCAGAAAATATGACTCCCACCTAAAATACCTATTGAAAACACAGGTATTAACTTTTGTTACTTCTTTAATTAATTCAATAAGATTTTATTAATTTTTTACTCTTTTTTCTAAAGCTTTGCAAGTTTCTGGAGATACAAAGATGAATAAAGCAGGGGGTCTACACTTGAGTGACTTTCATTCTATCATGGCAAAACAGACAAGTAAACAGATGTGTGTAATAAAATGTCATAGGTACTATGAAAGACCTATGTGTATACAGGACACACAAAAGAGGGTTATCAATTTTACTTATTTGATCTGAGTGTTGAAAAATAACTAAGCCAGCCAGAGAAAGAGCGTGGTAAGGAAAGTGGGAAGTAGGGATAACTTTAAGCATACAACAACATGAACAGAGCAGGTAGCAAACAGCCTGGTGTGATTAGGAAACTGTATGTACTTTGGAATGGCTACAATTAGGGTTCAAGGTGAGAGCCTGGAAAAAGACCAGATGAAAGGGACAAGCAGGAACCAAGTTATGCAGGGTCTTAAGGACATTTTATGGACAATTTAATGATTTTCTAGATTTATCAGCTGATGACATAGAGCCATTATGCAGGGTAGTAGAATGACAGATGGGTGACTATAGGACATTTCATTAACCCAAAGAAATGAGGAGGGCATGGACAAAAGCTCTACTATAGGGAAGGACAGGAGAAGACAGATTCATAACAGGTGAAAATCTGTAATTTAAATGATTTGGTGAAAAACTGTGAGTAATGAAAGAAGACAGTGTTTAGAATACCTCCAGATTCCTGGCTGCCGACTGACTGCATGGAGATGTCAATTAACTAAAACAGTGAAGATAGGAGAAGTTAGCTTGTCAGGGAATATAATGGATTCAGTCCAAGACTACTGAGATTTGGCCACCTATTGGGCATCCAAGTTGTAGTCACCATTAAGCAGATCATTTCTTATAGCTTGTTCTTCCAGGGAAGGATCAGTCTTCCACAGATAAAACATTGTATGATTACAGAAAATGAGGTAAGAGAATGTGTTGAAAACAAGACTCCTTTTTCCATTAAAAAAAAATGACTCTTGATATATATAAAAGGATACAGATCTTAAGTAACTACTCCTAATATTAAAAAACAGTAAAGGGTTCTGAAAATAATAAATTATATTTCTTGATGTAGATACCAAACTCATACATGAATTCCACATAAATATGTAAAGACATGGTGATGACAAATACACAGCTCATATTCCTTCCCAAATTGCAATCCTCTCACTCTGATTCCATTTTTCTTTCTTGAGCCTGGCCTGAATCTGGAAGATTAAAATGTGGAATGTGAAAAGAATTCACAATTAAATTAAGTCTCATAGAAGTGTCATAATTACTACTTCTTTGTCATAGTCATCCTTTCTAGCATAGAATTTGAAATTTACCAGGTACCCAGGGCACATTAAGACTTCATTCCTAGATCATTTATGTCTCTTGACTAGACACAGATATACTTTTGAGGTTATCATAACTTACTTATGGATGAATTTTAATTATCTAAATGTCTCAGTACTGCTCATGTATCATAGATATCTTTTTACAAACACACAAACACATGCACCAATTGTTGAGAATCTGTAACAGTTCTTAATTTCCAAATATAGTAGTTTGATCATACCACTTACATATGAAGCCTCCAATGTTTTCACTTTGAAAGAAACCATTTTTGAAAGAAACCAATTGTTCCAAAATGACTGAAAAGTTGGCAAAACATCAAAGAAATACTGTCTTTATATTATGACTGGCAAATAGTTATTATCACCCACATCTGAATTATTTTATAAATAGGCCACAGTGTCTGCAACTTTCCACATGAACTCCCCCCAAAACAATGAACTTTTTAAATGACATTCTTCCTACGAAGCATCAATAGCTAAATATCTAAGAAATGAGGACAGACTGTGATATTATCAATTCACAATTTTGCACTTTCTATTTGTTTGACAAGTGCATTAAGTAGCATTTCATCAGCCTTGAAAATAGTACCAATTCGAAGAATAATTTTTATATTTCTCAAACTTGGATTATTACATGATTTGAAAAAAAATAACAAGCAGGCTGAATAAATATGCCATGAATATTATTGAATAATATGGATAACTTATATTTCCAAATATTTTATTTCCTCAGCAATCGCTATTAACATATTTTAGACTTATTTCAGATTGGGCATCCTAACTATTATGTTTGTTAAATGGCTGATCTTGTAAGTAATTTACATAGAGCTTTTTCTTTGGGCACTTTTTTTCCTCTCTTCTATTCTACTCATAATTAAGGAATGTCTTCTGTATTCATGCTATATTCTGAATTCATCTCCAACATTTAGGAGAAATTAAGAATAGAAGAAAGAGAAAGAATTTTCCCCTAAGGTATTACTTAATGCTTACTTAGTACAAATTACTGAACTATTTACTCACTGGAATCAACAGAAATCAAAATCAGAACCATGCTCTGAAATTGCTGATGATCTAGTTGGAAAGACAGCATATTCACATAATGCACATAGAGTGGTGTATGTACAGGTTGCTCTCTTTGGGGAAAGCCCTATTTGTTAATACTTCAGTCTCAAATGTGGTACTCAACACTAAACTCCAGTTCAGATTATATATATGTGCTGAGCTCTAACTTTCTGGTTATGGAGAGTACACATCTTCTCATTTAATTTAATAATAAAGTAGCTCTTCTGGCAGCCATGTCACAATGTTGACTCATTGAATTCACACATAAATAAAACAACTGAGCTTTTTCCACATGAATTACTCATAAATTTTTCTTCCCATGTTATAACTGAGCAGCTGTATTTTCTTAATCTGTGAAAGATTTAAAATGAAACCCAATTAAGTTCATTTCTTTTTACTTTTAGCTCATTAATCAAGTCTGTTGACAATTCTGGAGTCCTGATTGTGTCTTTCAAAGTATTAGCCATTCTTCGTACGCTCTGTCATCAGTTTTCAGTGTTTATAAAATCTTATAAAAGGTACTGACAACATATTAAAAAGTTTTGATTTTTCCACAAAAGACACAAAGTGATGTTCCTTAAATATAATACCTGTTTTCTGTCTTTATATTGATAATGTTTTGCTAAGAAAATGATCTAGAATAAGTAGAGTTAAATTCTTTTTGTGTTATGAATTCATATCTTTGTGTAAAAAAAAAGGAAAAATATTTTTCCACCTCTTTTGAAATAAACTCCATTTTGAAATCCTCCATTGGAATGACTGTGATTCTGGAATTGATAGAGCTGATGTGTTTTGAAAAGCCAACATCATTAATGATACATATAAAATACATTAAAATATTATAGAGTGAAAGGTGATTAGCACAGGATTAAAGAAGAAAGGATACTTCTCAACATAGTTACTGGTAAAACACAAAAAAAGAATAAGGACAAAATAAGGCATTTTTTTAAATGAAAGCTAATTTAATAACATGTGAAAGCTGAGAAATAAAAAATAAAACAATGAAAAGCTCTTAGAACTGTGACCCCAAAATCTGTGTATAACTATCTTAAGCAAAGCCAGCAATTTTGATTTCAAGAATAGCTGGTCATTACTGTAGACCATACTTGTCATCAGTGATTTCTTTGAAACATCAGTTGCTTAAAAGACAATAAAATCAAATGATTACCAAACACCCCAACACCAAACTTCATTGTCCCAAATTTGTTCTGAACTCAGATTTTTAATAATTTTGCCCTCCTATACCCTGCTTACAAACATAGGTACATTCTGAAACTCTACATAGGTCTGCCATCAGTTGTCTTGCTTTCAAAGTATTTTGCAGGAGCCACAGACTTTCAATCTCTCTCTCTCTCTCTCCCCCTCCCTCCCATTTTATATCAGATAATGTTAAATTAGAGTTGATATATATAAAATACTAATAGTCCTACTTTCCAGCATTTACTTAATGCAAATTATGGCTTAGGCCACAGGATAACCAGTCTTGAGAACACTTTACATGGAAACAACCACATTGTATTCCATTTCCTCTTCCTGTAAAGAGAGGGAGTTTAAAGATAAATTAGTGTCCCCTTGATTGCAATAAATTGTAAGATGTCAATCTTTTCATCTACAGCAAAATCTGGATAATATTATTGAAGATGTTAAAAATATATGCATTGTTCTGGGATGTGTGGAGACCAAACAAATTACAGATGCTGTAAATGAACTAAATCTTATTCTTCAGGGAAAAGCAGAGGTAAATACACTCATTTATTACACAGTAATTATTTTAAACCTAAGTTCAATAATTAATTAAGGAGAGTGAAAGACTTTTGACTAACTAGTATATATGTGGTGTGTGAGTGTGTGTGGGTACAAGTACATTTCAATCATTTGCGGGTAATGGAAACTTAATTCTATTATACCAAAAGGATTTAATTAAATTAAAAGGAAATTTCTTATACCTTTGAAGTGTAACTACAATATAACCTTCAAGTGAGACTGAAATCAACTCTACAATCCTACCTAGATGAATATGCTTATACAGTAATATTCACAGGCAAGCGTTTGTATAGTCTATTAATGGCTCTCATGCACACCAGAGTATGCAGATGTAAGCACCCATGCTTGCATGGACAAGCACATATGCAGGAAAGAAGAGATCAGTTCCTGTGGTGTTTTCTGCTGAATCTTCAAGGCACACTGCTTCTATGATCTCACATTCTGTGATGATTTCCTGGTTTTTCAGTTTAAAAAATGAGTATTATGTGATTGTTTTTTTAAATCTCAGAAATATGATGTAGATTACATGTGATTATTGCCCAAGAAAAAGATTAGGACATCTGGTTACAACAAATCATTCAATCTTGTTATTAGTTTAGTACGTGATAAAGCCAAAAGATATGATGCTGCTGATAATAATAATAACTAATACTTGATAGTGCATTGCAATAACAGTTTCATTTACATATTACTTCATTTCACTTAATTTTTATTTTATTTCAATTCATCCTCACAGCAATACCTTGAAGCTGGTATTTTAAAGTTCATGTTAGTACTAAAATCTGATGCTTAGAGTGCTTGTGTACAGAGGATTAATAAGTGGCAAAACAGAGATTTGAATCCAGGCCTCTATACACACTCCAGTACATATGAAACTTCATGAGAGAGTGATTGCATTCATTCATTATCTGGATGGATAGGAACAGCAGAGATTATATTACCTTGAATGTGCCAGCCTTGAAATTTCAAAAAGATAGATTTAGAAAGTAGACAATTATACTAATATATATAAATCACCATGCTTACTTTTTCAAATAGATGACTGATAAAAATCAGTAATTTCTTAATGTTGGACTTCCTATGTCTTATTATAATTAGAATTGTGGGTTTTTGCAATTAGATGTAATAATGAATATAGAAATTTAAATACCTTATTTGCATTACATGAACAGTGACAGTGATAACTAAGGAGCAAAAGAGTTATACCACCAGAAGATTCTCCAACACTGGAAGTTAAGCCAGGATACCAAGGCAGTGAGAATTAACTTTCAACAAGGCATTCGTTTCTCTTAGATTATCACATTTTGGAGATATTTCAAATACCCAGAGCTGATTATAAGACACAAAGAGCATAGGGTCACACAAAGATGATTTGAATTCAAGATCTACAACTTTCTAGATGAATATCCTTTGGAAAATTAATTCATTTCTCTAAGCTTCAGTTTTCCTCATCTCTAAAACAAAAAAGAAAACAGAATTTGAAGGGTTCTTGTGAATATTAGAAATAACGTTAATAAAGGGGGCAGATGATAGTGCATCTTGAATGAGAATCATTATTACTGGAAGTTGTAGGGATGATGCTGGTGGTAGTTTTTTAGACTCTTCCTCATGAGGACAAGATGAAAGTTTTAATTCACACAAGCACCACTTAGGACCCTCTTATCTCAGGGCCATTGGTTACAGCCAGCTTCACAAAAATATGAGCCTCTGCTAGAGTAGGAGACCAGATCTATGAATGTGGACACATGTCTTTCCATCTGTTAAGACCACTTGGTTGTTCTTCAATTTTTATGTCCTGCTCTTGGTGAATCAGTAGAAACAAATTGATCAAAGAAGGAGGAAAATCCAATTTTAGGATGAAGCACTTCAAATGCTGTTAAACTAGTACTAGCTATAAAAAGCTTTACCTTTAAACATTCATTTTCTGAAACTCCCTAAAAGAATGAAAATGACAATTTTCTCAGAAATATCAAACTTTCAATATATCTGAAGCCAAAAGAATCCTTCAAGGAGAAACTAAGTATTGATATTTCCTAGGAAAGCTATGAACAATTATAATTATCAAGGGAAGCTCATATTCACATTTCACATTTCTTATATACTTATGAGCAGTAAATTGTATGTGATTATTCATGCATAGAAATGAAGAAAAAAGTTGACAATTAATAGTTTTATTCCATATATGTTAATGGCCAAAGTAAATAGTTCAATATCTCCAAATAAATGTCTACTCCAGATTCTACTTATTTTGAGGACACTTTAAAAGTTCACATATCTCACATCATTCAGATTTTTTCTCCATCCATTTTTCCATCCTATCTTAACTATAGGCCCACCTATATAAGGAAATTGGCACGAATAATAAGTACCTTTTACAGAATTTGTGCATTAACCAACTGTGGCTAATAATGCCAAAGTAGTTCAATCTATCCACCCACCATAAACCTAAGATTAAAGAAATACTGAGAAATATGTCTTCTGCCAACAAACTCAAAATTCAGAAGCTTTCCTTTTTTCTTGGCTGCATTTTTTGGTCAACTAGCAAGAGACTATTTCCTGCCATACATGGAAGTAATTAAGTATTTAATAAATGTAAGTTTTGGCAAAATGAAAAATTGTATCACAAATACAGTTGTACTCTGTCTACTGCGTGCTCCCACTCGGCACTGTAAACAATTTTCCATCCTTCAGAATTATATTCCAGAAGCTCACATATTTCCACTAAATACACAATAAATGAACTACAAAATAAAAAATACAGTCTTATGCATTGTGCTGTAGGTGGATGTCATGGTGATCTTAAAATACAAGTTTACATTTCTGAATAAACTGAATTCTAGTTAAGTCATGCTGACATGTTTAATAGTCTTACCCACATGGCTGGGGTAAAGACCTTATGTGTAGTTGTTAAGCCCAGTGGTTGAAACTATGCTCAGATGAAATATTTTACCTAAGAGAAATGCTTCTGAAAAGGTTCATGGGAATGATGCTTTTAAGTGAAAAGTTGTATGTAAATTTAATTACATTCTAAACACTACAGAAGTGTTTTCTCTCTAAAAGGAATACTATAGCAAGTTCTTTGTTACAGTAAAATGATTATTCCCTAGTTTGTTTGAAAATCCAGCTTTTCATTAATTGGATTTCCTTAAAAGCAAACTTGTCAAAGCAAAATATTTTTAAAAATGTAGTGTCAATTAAAATGGATCTTATTAGAAAACTGAATTTGCTTTTGAACTGAAACGTCATTTCTAATGAACCTGTGAATCACCTACCTTATATAGTTTTCATGATAATAAAGTTATAACCAGTAAATCCTAAACCACTAAAGTAATTCCAGGCCTACAATAAACATAAACAAACAAGCAAACAAATAAAACCACCAAGCTAATGTATATGAACTTAAATGACAACAAAAATTTCAGACAGTATTTTTTTTAAATTCAGGATATGATCTCAAGTGCTTGACTATCATTTTTTTTTAATCCTAAGAAATAAAGGAAACTATATAGTGAATCTGTATGATTTTGCACCCTTCCATCCAGCCTTCTTTCTGTGCTGCCCAAAGCTTGTATCTGAAGTGACAGCTAAAATAAGAACTGGACACACTAAACAAAGAGAATTACAAATCTTTTATATTAAAAGTTTAGTCACTGTTGTGGAAGGGGGATTGAGTTTAGGCTATATCTATAGAACTATTCTAATAATACTAAAAAAAGGCTGAGCTTATGCTAAAGATTTCTTCTTTTTTTTTTCTGAATCAAATAACCTAGATTGCTGATTACAACAGTCAGAAGGCTTTTCTTTCATTTTACAATTTAGATTTCCTCTGTTTAGTAAGCAACATTGATATATGACACCAAGAAATACATTTTCTTTTTATCATGCCAGAGAAATTTCTGTATGTAGATTTTGGATATTAATGGTTTGGTTTCCCAAATTTGTGTTCTGAATAACAAGTGTATCTTTGGACCTGTTTTTCTTTTTCAGAATTTTCATCAAAATTCAGAAACTTCAGCAAAAGGTAAAACACACATGCATACTAAACAAATTATAAAACCAAAAATAATTTATATTTTTCAATTTTTCTCCAAATATTATAACACACACCCAAAAAATACTTTTGAGGGAAAAAATGCTTTGTTAAAACTTTATTTACTGATGGAAGTGATTACTCTGCAAGTGAATAAAAATCCACACTCCCTAAACTTTTGGCCTGAGGATTTTTAAAAATAGGGAAAGTCAAGAGAGCTATAAAAATTAAAGGAATACTGAAAATATCCTTACAACAGTTCCAAGAAACTATAAAATTTTATTTAGCTAATTATATTTTAAAGTAAGAGAAGTCAGAAATGCAGCAGATGTCTTTCTTCAAAGTCACAAATTTCAAATTTAAATTCAAGCTCTATTTGAAAGACCAATTTAACATAACAGGTAGGAGGATTTGGTGCTGGAATAATTAGTATTCACAGAAGCTCTGAGCCTACAAAACTGCCAAGCCACAGGAGGACTTTGCCTCTGTAGAAAAGAGCAGACTGTGACCGTGTGGTGAACAGTGTGGTGTAGAGGAATCAGGCAGAACTGGTTTTGAATTCCCACTCTGCCCACTTTTTGACTCTGCTCGTAAAGAAGTAAACTCTTTGATCCTCAGTCTTCCTAGTATGCATAAAAGATAGGATAGTATGTAAAGTGCAGGGTGTGGTCAGGGTTGTTCTTGTTTGCACAGGCAGATGGTATTTGGCTTATGAACACTTATGAGTATCTTTAAGGAAATGGTCTGACTCACAGATGTTCAACTAACACCCTTGGATTCAAAGGTGACAGTGAAGCACAAATGATAACCCCAATCTGCCCTCCACACCCTTAGTGGTTTTCAGTAGAAAGTTATGTACAGAGCGATACCCCCTCAACTCTATTCCCACCACTCTAAAGAAGACATTCAATTACATGGGAAGAACTCCCCCACTTCACATCATAGAGGAAAATGGGGCAGCAAAGGATATGGGACAAAAAAACCTGTGCTAATGCAAAAATCTAGGCATTCATAAAACTCCAGAACACCACAGAATAAGGGGAGAGATAGACACCCCCTAACAATGTTTCTAACACAGAGTCCAAGCGAAAGTGCGGAGTGAACAAGCTGGAGGTATGCCTATATGAAACTGGCCCTTTCTTCCTTTCTATTAGGAATGCTGGAATAAAATCTCCTCATCCCATGTTCCTCAGGGGTTGGGATATGAGATCTCACAAAACTGCACAGAAATGTTCCCAGGGACTTATATTCTATGCTAAGTCATCACAGAGAAGGAATTAATTCTACGGATTAAAAATTCCCATCAACAGCTCCCATAAGCTTTTGATAAATCAGAATTCTCATTCTGCAAGATAAATATATTTTTTTCTAATATTTTATTATGTAGAAGCACCTTACAGCAGTTTATGGAACCGAAAGGAAGAGTTTGCTGAAATGACAGCAAAATGAAATGAACATTTGCCAGCATATACACGCAGTTGCTTTCTATTCGGGTACTCTGAAATAAAAGTCTAGAACACTCTTTACACAAAATGTTGATCCAACAATAAGCCACTATTATTGATGATTCTTATACTTAATATTCTTATTGATTAACCTCAATATACCTTGAAGCTGACAGGTTTGATCATACCTGTGCTCTACACCAGTGGTGAACAAATCTGGCATGCTGCCTGTTCATGTGAACAAAGTTTTTTTTGGAACATGAAAAAAAAACCCAGATTTTAATGCAGACCATGTCTGCAAGGAAAGTACAGCCTTCATTGGACACAAGAAGCATTGGACATAGGATGTGACAAACAGTAATGCTACAGAGACCATTTTCCTTTCAAATGTACACTAGAATAAAGTCATGTACTCTTACCCCTTCATTTCCAAAAAAACCAAAACAGATTCTAATTAATGCATCTTAATTGCCTATATATTGTCATTGTTTCTTTATTTCCTGATAACTATAACTCTTTTCTCATTGCAAAATCAGGTGTGATAAATATTTCTCCATATTTCACCACGAAGCCCAGTACTTTGAGTCCTTAATACATTTCTGATGATATCTGAAATGCATTTTTCACCCAGAGTTCTGGAAGTAAAGCATAATGCATAAGCACACATCCCTATACTACCTCAAAGAAGCAAATTATAACCTAAAGTTGTATTTCAGCACAAAAAGTAAAGAGTAGAGTTTGAGTAATTATCCAAATAATTAAGATTCTCCAAAATGTGTGCTGGAGCTTGAATTAATGAGATCTCTCACTCAAGTTCATGATTTGTGTATTCATTTGCACAATAATTTGGGAATTATTAATGAGAAGTTTGTGCTTCCTGCTTCAGAGTACCAACAGCACAATCTGGGGACTGGAGAAACAAGATGTTTCTATAAATTTATAATTCTCTGCCTCCTGTTGTTCAGGAGAATCCCTGTTGGTTGGCCTCCAGAGTTTGAGGAGGCCTCTTTAAAGACTATTTTTATGCTGCTTTACTCTTCTGTTTCATTAATTGCTACTGCTGATTTCTCAGAGAATTTTAATTACAGCTCTTTCACTCTGCTTGTCACCCCAGGCTGTTTCAACAAAGGACACAATTTTAGAAATACAGCAAATAGGGAAAATTTGGCCATCTCATGAATATTGTACAAATTTATAATAACTGTGTTGAACAACAATATGTTTAATTAGGGGCAGAGCTACTGAGGGACAGGATGTGGGAAGAAGCTCCATGCTGAAGCTGGCCTCTTTCCTGAGTATCCAAACGCCTGGGCACTGGAACACTGCAGACTGTTGGAGGAAACATCAAGCTCTTCCTACTATTTTCTTTTCAAACCAACTAGGAACCAAAAAGCAATTTATGCTTGTAAACTACTTATGAGAAAGTGCACGTGTTTGAAAAAACAGCAGTACTGTGTGACTTGACACTGAACATGACTACGCCAAATCTGTGACCTGTTCCGTTCCTAATCTTAATGGACATTTCTGTTTCTATAACTTAAAATATGAAAACCTTTAAATATGGTACAGTGAATAAACACGTTATGTGAATTAGAAAAAAAAACAATCGATCTTAAGAACGTAAGTTTTAAGGATGTGCTTACTTATTCTCTCAACGTCTCCTCAGCTTCCCAGGGCTCGGCCACCTCGCTCTCCTGGGCTGTGGCCCCCGGGGGACTCGGAGCTGCCCGTGGCCCAGCTTCCCGCGGGGTTGGGAGTGGGGCAGGTCGGGGCGGCGGAGCACCGCCCCGGGCCTGGCGTCGAGGACCCCACTTGGGACAGGTGAGCACCACTAACCCTGCTCAACCTGTGGAAGAAGAGCCTGCAATCTGGAGAAGAAGCACTGGTGTTCAGGCTGGACCATTACGAAGCCAAGGCCACGCGGCACATCCTCCTCATTAGACACTCCCAGTACCACGCAGACGCCTCCCTGGAAAGAACCGCGCTCTGACCCCCCGAGTCGTGAACCGGAAGTACTAACTGGCCTGGGACTCGCAAGCTTGGAGTTGAAGTTTAATAAAATCGTCTGTCCGTCTGTGACCAGCGCTATAGAAACCTCCAACATCATCAGCTAACACCTGCCAGGCGTCTGGAAATTCAGCACAGCCCTGCTCGGGGGAAGGCGGCCCGTTGAAGCCGACCCGCCCGGGTCTCGCGGGAAACGGAGGCTGTGCGGAATCACGAGACTGAGCTCGGATGCAGGCCGACTTCTGGAGCTGCATCCGTGGGCGGACGGCGAGCATCTTCAGCCGCTACACCTAGAGCGGGCGCGGCCGTTCCCTCCACAGGCGGACCCCGCGCATCCCTCCGCCTCGGCCGCATCACCCACCCGGTGGTCCCGCCCGAAGGCCGAGGAGCTGTCCGGACGCTTGGGGACACGGGCTTCAGGCCTCCGGACTGAAGGCGTGCCCTCTGAGGGCCGCCTCGAGGGGCCGCTCTCCTCCTCAGCCCTGCGCCCAGCTACCTGCGTGGGAGCCGCCGATGACACGGTTTCTCCCCTCTGACTTCCCCGCATGGGCTGTACTGCCGTTTCGTTTCATTTCTCCAGGACAAGGCGTCAGAAAAGTAGAAATATCTAAAATTCGGCATATCGGTACATATTTCTGGCCCAGGATGGAAAAGGGAACGTTCAGGTCGTATCTTTGGCAGGGTTTTCTGCGTCACTCTCATCTAACAAGACACACCTGTGGGGTTTAAGGAGGCCTTTTTGGGGGGATTGGACGAGGCCTGAGGAGCCTTGCGACCCCCGACCCTCGAGACTTCGTCAGCAAAGTCAGGCACGGGTGACTCAGGAGCAAGAGGGCGCCAGAGCTTCCATTCATGACACTTCGCTTTATACATTCACCTAAGACCCTTTGTCACTTAAATATGTGTCAAAGATTTTCCTCTTCTAAGTTAAAAAAATAATTTTAAAATATAATTTTTATATTTGAGATTATTCATTTAACTTCTAAAACATTATAGTTGAATATTAAAAATAATTACAAGTCGTGAGCGTTATTATGATTATCGTCCTTCACTCATTCACTACTGCATACAAAATACCAGCAGTGAGTGTTATTCACTGGCCCCATTAAGAGCCTGACAGTGAATCCTACCCCAGGATGACGTTCATCACCCTCATAACCTTCTCCATTGTCATGGCTCCATCTTTCCTGATTTGGATCAGATTCCACCAGTTCTGCCTGGTCCATTTCATCAGCCTCTTCTGCTTCCTTCCCCTCAGAGAGGAGTTTTTCCAGCAAAGGGTCTATTGGGAGAGAAATTTACCTTAAATTCGATGATTAAGGGACACTTTTCATGTGCTCTACAGTAAATCGGCATGCCTTCATTTAGCAGACGCCTGGAAACTCCTGGCCTCTGTACTTAAACAATTTTCTTCATTTTTTTTTCCTTCATGACCAGTCACTTCTGGGAATAATCAGTAGACTCCCTTTAAATAACTAATGGTAAAACTCAACTAAGGCTTTGATTTTGAAGAAATGTAGTAAATATCATAACTCTTTCACTTTAAACTTATTTCAGATCCCAGCCATGTACTAATACCATTCTCTTTTTATAGCAGCACAATGTATATGATTAGTGTTCAGTTAATGGCAAACATCATAGCATAATCAAACTTATTATGATTAATTTTTTAGATGGAGTTTGTTTAAAGTACTTATAAGCCATGTAGATAACATGTTCCTTGTCTGAAAATTAATTCTAAACTATAATAATCTAAAGCAAAAATATTGCAAATTAGAGTTGATCAGAATGCCAAATTAATAACCCAAAACTCTGATTTGTGATTAACGGTTGTGCTTCCCAAATTTCTGCAACTAAAGATATGAAAGCTTATTAACTATCTATACTACTAGCAGCTAACCCAGGCTGCATACAGAGGCACAGATGGCTAATTGGCTTCAGTTAGTAGAGGGTCATTTAAAATAAATTTTCTTTAAATTTTGTTATAAAAATTTTCAAAGCTGTAACAGATGGTTTTAAATATTGTCCTTCACAGATGACCTGATTTCTATCCCTTTCCCCACCTAGGTTTGATAGAAAGAGTGACAACTGAACTATCTACCTCCATCTACCACCTAATTGATATGTATTGCAGCAGCTTTTATGCAGATTTCCAGCCTCTAAATGCACCTGTGCATAGTGTTTCCTGTGTAAATCTGGGGCTCCATTCCCACCTTAGCTTCACAGTGTATGCAGCTCACAATATTCCAGAGACCTGGGTGCACAGGTAAGTAATGATGAGTTTTTTGCAAAAGGGTTAATTAATTTTGTGTAGCTTCTAATGGAGTATAATTTGCCTTGTTCTTATTTGCAGGAGCAAATATTTTATTTTGAAATTTAATCAGCATGGATTTATCCATATTCTTAAAATCATTTACAACTTTATCTCCAGTGCACATTCCTTTTCCCTCAAGTCTTCTCCCATTCTCCATGTTAAAAATAACTGCATGTTGTCCATGTATCATTATGGAAACAGAAAATGCTCATCCTACTTAGTGATTGCCTTAAATTTTTCATTTTTTATGTTTGAGTTTAAATGAATAATGCCAATTAACACAGAGCAAGATAGCACACACACATACAGGGTGATGAAGAGTATTTAAAAATAGAAAAAAAGTCACTTTGATCCCTATCAAGTTGTGAGCAGTAAATATTTTGTGAGATTAGTACATTGATAAAGTGGGAATTAGCCAAGAGTTATTTGAGTTACAATAGAAATTAACCACATTTATGCATGGAACATTGCCAGATTTTAGGTTGACTCTGTTATATAGTATTTTCTTGAACAACATAATTAGAGTAATATTATAATAATTATTTTAAATTCCTTATGGATTAAATCTATAAGAAAATACTGATTGAATCAATTAAAGTTAATAAGAGAATAGTAATTTTCTAATGGATTTATTGTACCCACTGCATTTAGCATCTCAAAGAAAGGCTAAAAGAAACAATTTTAGAAAAAAGAGAAATAATTTTTATCTTGGACTGTATTTTTGCAAATAACAACTGTATGAATATTTATAGAGTTAATTATAAAGGAAATTTTACCTTCATATGCAAAAAAGAAAAACTCTATCATCTATCTGTCTCACATATGCATTTCTTTAAAACCCATGGGAAAATTGTCTTATGCTTTTTCTTAATTTTATGAAGAAATTTTAAGAGAATGATGTATAATCTAACAAATTGCCACTCTAATGAATGTTCTCATATTTTTTAAATAATTACTATATCCTTATTAATTTTAATTCACATGGAAAAACTATGTAGCCAGATAAATACAGATAAAGCAATATGCATAGAGCATGTATTCAGTATTTATACATGGTGGGAAATTTAGTTCTGTTTATTTTTTCTATTGTTTTTCTATTTTCTGTTTTATTTATTTCACATAATCTTTATTATTTTCTTTCTTTTAGCTTTGGGCTGAGTTTGTTCTTCTTTTTCTACTTCTTTGAGTATAAATTTAGGTTATTGTGATCTCTTTTTTAAAATTTTTTATTTTTTTAATTTTATTCTGTTTTTAAAAAATTTTTATTAAAGTATAGTTGATTTACAATGGTTTGTTGGTTTCTGCTGTACAGCAAAGTGAATGAATTATACATTTATATATTATATATATTTTCCACTGTTTTTTAGATTATTTTCCCATATAGGTCATTACAGAGTATTGACAAGAGTTCCCTGTGCTATACAGTAGGTCCTTATTAGTTATCTATTTTATATATAGTAGTGTGTATATGCCAATCTCAATCTCCCAACTTATCCCTCCCCTTCCGAAGCTTTCCCCCCGGTAACCATAAGTTTGTTTTCTACATCTGTGACTCTATTTCTGTTTTGTAAATAAGTTCATTTGTACCATTTTTTTAGATTCCACATATAAGCGATATCATATGATATTTGTCTTTCTCTATCTGACTTACTTCACTCAGTATGACAATCTCTAAATCCATCCATGTTGGTGCAAATGGCATTATTTCGTTCTTTTTTTATGGCTGAGTAATATTCATTGTATATATGTACCACATCTTCTTTATCCATTCATCTGTCAATGGACATTTAGGTTGCTTCCATGTCCTGGCTATTGTAAACAGTGCTACAATGAACATTGGGGTGCATGTATCTTTTCAAATTATGGTTTTGTCTGGATATATGCCCAGGAGTGGAATTGCAGGATAATATGGTAGCTCTATTTTTAATTTTTTAAGGAACTACCATACTGTTCTCCATAGTGGCTGTGCCAATTTACATTCCCAACGATATTCCCTTTTCTCCACACCCTCTCCAGCACTTATTGTTTGTAGATTTTTTGGTGACGGCCATTCTGATTGGTGTGAGGTGATACCTCATTGTAGTTTTGATTTGATCTTTCTTCTTTTAATGTAGGCATTTATTGCTTTAAACTTCTTTTTTTAGTACTGCTTTTGCTGTATCTCCTAAGTTTTGGTATGGTGTGTGTTCATTTTCATGTCTCAAGATATTTTCTAATTTCCTTTTTGATTTCTGTTTGACCCATTAGATGTTCGAAAGTATTCATTTACTTATTCATCTCACTTATGTGGAATCTAAAAAACAAAACAAAACAAAATGAAAACAGACTCTCAGAGAACAAGTGGTTGCCAGAAGGGAGGGGTGGGGATGGGGGTGAAATAGGTGAGGGGGTTAAGTGGCATAAGCCTCCAATTATATAATAAATAAGTCACTGGGATGTAATATACAGTATAAGGAATATGATCAATAACATTGTAATAACTTTTTTACCCATACAGATGGTTACTCAACTTATTATGGTCATCATTTCATAATGTATGCAAATATCAGATCATTATATATTACACCTGTAACTTAACATAATATTGTACAACTATATTTCAATAAAATAAAAAAGAGAAACTAAAAAGTGTTAATTCCCATTAATTGGAGAATTTTCCAATTTTCTTTCTGCTACTGATTTCTACTTTTATTTTATTTTATTGTGTTCAGAAAATATACTTGGCATGATTTCAATTTTCTCACATTTGTTAAGACTTGTTTTGTGACCTATTTTGTAATCCATGTTCACTTGAGAAGAATGTGTATTGCCCTAAGCTTGGGTGGAATGTTCTATAAATATTTGTTAGGTTCATTTGGGCTATAGTATTATTTAAACCCTCTGTTTCTTTATTGGGCTTCTGTCTGTTTGTTCTATTCATTATAACCAATATTGAGATCTGTTATTATTGTGTTGTTGTCTATTTCTCCTTTTCATTCTGTCAATGTTTGCTTAATATATTTGCTTCAATTTGGAATGCATGTATATTTACAACTGTTGTATCCTCTTGATGAGTTGACCCCTTTATCATTATATAATGTCCTTGTCAGCTGTGACAGTTTTAAAGTCTATTTTGTCTTATATAAGTATGGCCACTGCTGCTCTCTTTTGATTACCATTTACATAGAATATCTTTTTCTGTCCTTTCACTTTCAGATGTGTCCTTAAATCTAAAGTACATCTCTTGTAGACAGCATGTGGTTGGATCTTGTTTTCTAATTCATTCAGTTATGCTATGTCTTCTGATTGTAGAATTTAGTGTATATTTAATGTAATTAATGATAGGGGAGGACTTTCTATTGCCATTTTTTCATTGTTTTCTATCTTGTAGCATTTTTGTCCCTCTTTTCCTCTCTTGCCATTTCCCTTTGTGTTCTTTTGAGTTTTTGTAATGGCATACTTCAATTCCTTTCTTATTTTCTTTTGTTTATCTTCTATAGGTAGTTGTTTTCTTTGTGGTGACCATGGGCCTCACATAAAACATTTTATATTTAAAACACTGTTTTAAGCTGATAACAACTTCAATCAAATATAAAAACTCTACTCTTTTCTTCTCCCCTCACCACACTTTATGTTACTGATAACACAAATGGCATCTTCTTATATTTTATATATTTTTATAATTAAAGTTTTTCCATACTTTGTCCATTATATTCTATCCAGAGTTAAAAGTTGTTCATGTACCGCTATTACAGGCTTACAGTATTCTGTATTTGTCTGTATATTTTCCTTTACCAGTAAGCTCTTATACTTTCATATGCTTTCATGTTGCTGTCTAGCATCCTTTCATTTCAAATTGAAGGACTCCCTTTAGCATTTCATGTAAGTCAGGTCTAGTGCTGATGAACTCCCTCAGCTTTTTACCTGAGGAAGTATTTATTTCTCCTTCATTTTTGAAGGACAGCTTTGCCAGATATAATTATATGTTTTTCTTTCAGAACTTTGAATATATCATTTCCACTCCATCTGGCCTTTAAGGTTTCTGCTGAGAAATCTGCTGAAAAACTGATGAGATCTCTTATGTGGCAGATCGCTTTTCTCTTGCTGCTTTCAAAATTCTCTCTGTCTTTGACTTTTGATGTTTGATTTTAATGCATTTTAGTGTGGTCTTCTTTGGGCTCATCCTAGTTTGGTCTGTTGGGCTTCTTGAAACTGAGTGTCCATTTCCTTCCCCACAATTAATAAGTTTTCAGCCATTATTTCTTCATATTAGCTTTCTGCCTCTTTCAGTCGTTTCCTCCTGGGACTCATATAACGTGTATATTTGTCCTGTGTCTCCCATAAGTCCCTTAGACTTTCTTCACTCTTCTTCATTTTTTTTCTTTTTGTTTCCCTAACTGAATAATTTCAAATACCTATCTTTGAGCTCACTGATTTTTTTCTTCTGCTTGATCAAGTCTGCCCTTGAACCTCTCTACTGATTTTTTTTCAATTCAGTTATTGTATTCTTCAGCTCCAAAATTTCTGTGTGGTTCTTTTTAATATGTTTATCTCTTTCTTGATGTTCTCATTTTGTTATATATAAAATTCTTTGTCAGGTAGTTCACATACTTCCATTTCTTTAAGATTAGTTTCTGGAGATTTATTTTGTTCCTTTGCTTGGGCCATGTTTTCCTCTTTCTTCGTATACCTTGTTTTACTTTGTATTGGGATTTGAGCGTTTGAAAAAAACAGCTACCTCTCCCAGTCTTTATGGAGTGGTTTCATACAGGGGAAGAATGTTACCAATCAGTCCAGCTAGAGATTTGGGGGTCCTTTCAAATCTTTTCTGTAGATGCATATTCCCTGGGCTTCTGTGTGTAAATTCCCAATCAGAGAGGTTTTTCTTCTTTCTTCAAGATGTTAAATTTCTTGTTTCGTCTACGGTTGACCTGTGGTACTGCTGGTTCTTTGGTGCTCCATAAGCTGCCCAGCTCTTTTTTTGTTCTCAGTTGCTCCCTGGCATCCAGATTATGCCAGGTCCCATCGGTGCTCTGTTGTGTAAGACATAAACCATTTCCTCATACAGCCCCCTGAAAAAGCCAAAATGTTGGATGCACACTACACTTTCCCTGCTCCCCTCTCTTCCTGCCAATGCAGAGACCATCAAGCTGCATCAGCCTCTGTCTGTTGCCCCACATATCCTCTGGAGTGGCAGCAAGCCTCCCAGCTCTTCTTTGTTCTCCTAAGTCCATGGTCCCCAGACATCTAGAGTATATCATACCCTGTCAGCATTCTGAGACAGAAACCAGTCCCTCAGGCAGCACCCCCCAAAAAATCTGCAACATTGGAATCATAATCCAAATCTTTCCCAAGGGAGAAGCTGGAAGTTGGGGGTTTTCTCCTATTCATTTTGCACTGAGCTGGGGGGAAGTGGTGAGTGAGTTTGTGCTAGTTCAAACCGTTGCCTTTGTTCTCAGAGTCCTCCAAACTGGCACCGATTCCTATTCTGCACTTAGATTCAGCAAGAGAGAAACCAGTCCCTTGGATAAACCCCTAAAAAGTCTGAATGTTAGGCATATGTTCTAGTCTTCTCTTAAACAGACAAGGGAGAAGCTGGGAGTTGGGAGTTTCCTCCTGATCCCACAACACTCTGCTGTGAGGAGGAGCTCTGGAAAATGAGTGCCATGAATTTTCGTACTGATTTTTACGTGGCTGGTTTTGCACTTGCCTGTGGTGCAAGAGCCTTTTAACATGTTTCTGGATTTCTCGCAAAGGAAATTGAATTGGTGTCTCCAGGGGGGAAGGAGGGTCTAGGGCTTCTTATTCTGCAATCTTGCTGAAGTCACCAAACATAAATTCTTAGTAATTTTTGAAGTACACTCTATACAGCAAATAGCACTTTATCATTTCGTTTGACTTTTAACTATAAAAATAATGGACCCATATAGAAAACTGGTTCCTTTATAGCGTCCAGCTTATTGAATCAATGTTGTTTCTTTTTAGGTATAAAGCATTTTCTTTTTCCTGTTGGCTTACATATGCTGGAAAGAAACTGTGCCAAGTGAGAAACTGCAGAAATATTCCAGTCAAAAAATTGTTTTTTTTCTTGGTCAACTGGAATGAAACGTAAGTTTAATCTTTATTCTGGCAGGATCATTTGTCTAATAAAGATCAGGGTTTTTTTCCCCTGTTTTCTTAAGTGAAGGGTATGATTTTTTTTAAATGTTGCCAGTTGATTTGATTCAGTGATGTGATAAGTATGCTAGGAATAATAGATAACTGATTTCAATTCAGCAGACTAAAGGTCCATTTAAAAATCTAGATAAGTGTCCAATCTACATGTGTTGAACTGCTCAAAGAGGGAAATTAGGAAAGGGGGAATTATTAATCATTCACAGAATGTGGATAAAAGGAATACCCTCTACTTGGGGTTAGAGGAAGGTAGATTCCAGATATAACAAAGAAGAAAGAAATCACCTAATAACATATGTAATCTCCATTTTTCCCCAAAAGCCAGTTATAAATTTGTTTAAAAAATCAAATTTTTGAACAGTAATTATCTATATGTTGTGTAAACTGTCACCTAATTTGGGGTAAGCAACTCCTACTTCGTCATTTTATAGAGATTTATTAAATCAAGAAGGAAGAGTACCTTCCTGACACTATCCAGGCCTTCCTCCTCTTCTCTGCCTCCCACCTCAAGCCTTTGCTTTACTCAGAATCTCAGGGGGCTCCTAGGCTCCATCTATGGCTTTTATATGGTTACCATTGCTTTTCCTTGCTATTCCCATGACACTGCTCTGCTGTCCTTTTTCTGGGGTCTCCACTGATCTGCTGAGAGCCAATTTTCTTCCCACCACAAGTAGAAGAAAACTCCCCAGCCTACTATCCATCAGCCCTTTCAGAAGGTCAGGCTTTCTTAGGAGATAATTTGACTCCCAATATTGTACTGTCCTATTGATATATATGAGCCAAAATTTCTGGGACTCTGAAGATGGTGTTAGAATAATACCATCTATGCCACTCTCAGTGTTACCACAATCAATGGAGTCTGAGTCCTGAGGCATAACATGTGTTCCTCAATTCTTACATACTCCAAAGCAAATCCTCCTTCTTCTAGGACTGTGACAACCTTTATCTCTTCTTGAAAACCTGACCTTCAATTACAAAATCCCCTTCCCTTGCACAGAATCATTTCTGCTTGTAAAATTCTTTAATGGCTCCCCAATTCCTGTAAGGTAAAATACAAGTAATTTAGCATAGCACACAAGGCCCTCTGTGGTTTGATCCCTGCCTAGCTCTGCACTTTCATCTCTGGAGTTAGCCCCACTGTCTGCCCATGCACCCAGCCACTCTCTGCATCTGATCTACTTACCCTATGAACTGAGAAATCACGCCTCTGCTACGGGTCGTCCATCTGTCAGGAGAACAATGTCTTCACTGCCTACTTTGGGAACTCCTAATTATCTTCCAGAACACTCCTCCATCTTCTCTATAAACCCTTTCCTGTATCATTCTTTAAAAATTGGCCACCTTTTCTTTTTTCATTTGGTCTGAACCTCAAAGTACTGTCTTATGGTCTCTTACTGAATGTGTTTGTTTACATTTCTGTTTGCTTCTGCTAAAAGATACAAAGATTTTTTTTTTCAAATTTTAAAATTTTATCCCTAGAAGCTAAAGCAGCACCAGACAGAGTAAGAGTCCAGGAAGTGTAGCTTGGCAAGTGAATGAATTTTGTATAATAAGTGATTCCTCAAAAATGCATTAACCAGCTCAATTACTAGAATTATTCTTCTGACTTAATTAAAACTTATTCCTGGTTGTTTCAAAAAGTCAGATTCATTTTCAACTGACAGATATGTGCTATTATTTAAACAATTCAAGGGAAAAATCTACTAATTCTAAAGTCAAAGAAAAAAAATCTCAAAATAAATTGAAAATCATTAGTGTTGTTGGAATAACTTCATTGGTATACTTTTCTTCTCTTCCTTCAAGAGTGCATGAGTGTTTCTCTCCCATCCTCCCTATCCCACCCCTCTAGGTGGTCACAAAGCACCGAGCTGATCTCCACGAGGGAGGAGATATGGGGACATATGTATATGTATAGCTGATTCACTTTGTTATAAAGCAGAAACTAACACACCATTGTAAAGCAATTATACTCCAATAAAGATGTTAAAAATATAAAAATAAAAAATAAAATATAAGTAAAACATTTAAAAAATAGATTTAAAAAAGAGAGTGCATGATTGTTATCTTTCCTGTGAGAGTTTCTTTGATTCCCTCAAGAGTTAGTTACTTTAACCCAGAGTTCTTTTCATTTTATTTCCATTAAAAATATTTATTTACCATTTTTCTAGGTGCTTGGTCTGTAGCATTCTTTATATATTTTATTAACATGTACCCATTACTCTACAGATGATCATACATTTTATTACTAGACTGTAAACTTAAGGACAGAAACTTCATTTAACAATAATATGTTACAAAGATTTTGACCACTATTGTATTCCAGTCAATTCCCCAAATATATTATCTCATCTAAACTTAATAACAAAAATCCAGAACAGTTACTGTCGTCTCCATTTTACAGATCAGAATATTAATGTTTATGAAGCTTAATTAACTTGTCCCAGGTCCCACAACCAGTAAGTGGCATAACTAGTGCTCAGACCCACTCTGACTCCAAAGCTGATGTTTTTCCTGTGATTTTCATACTGTTTCTTACAACATATAAAATCTTGGGCTGAGTATTTATATTCTACAAATAGTTCTCACATCTTAAATTAAAAAAAAAAAAAAACTCTACTTCAGTTTTTCAACAGCAGCCATGACATTTTTTCCCTCTACTTTGAAGCAAAACCCTTCCGAAGAGTCGTCTGTATTCACGTTCTTCCATTTTTTTCCTCTGCTCTCATGCATTCTCCAATCAGGCTTTCATCATCTCTGCTCCACTGAAATTGACCATTAGAGTCACTCATGACTTGCAAAGCTAAATCTGAAGTTTGTTTCTCAGTCTTCATCTTACATGATCTGGTAGGAGCTGGCTCCCACATTCTTTAAGCTTTTCTCCTTCCTCACTGGGCATTCCTTCTCCATATTCTTTTCTTCTCCCAGACTGATCATAGTCTTATCCCTAAAGCCTCTTCTGTTGTATCTATCTTTGCTCCTTAGTTTTCTCTTATAGTCACATAGCTTTAAATGCCATCTATATGCCAACAACTCCCAAATTTATATTGCCAACACAGGCATCGGTCACAAACTTCACACGTACTCACTCAACATGTCTAAAACTAAACTCTTGATCTTACACTCCAAATTTGTTCCACCCACGGATGCCACTCTGGATGATCATTTCCAGTATCGGTTGTTCAGGTCAAATCCTTAGCCTGAATTTCCTTCTCTCAGAACCTGATGTCCAGGGGGCCTCCCTGGTGGCGCAGTGGTTGAGAGTCCGCCTGCCGATGCAGGGGATACGGGTTCGTGCCCCGGTCTGGGAGGATCCCATATGCCGCGGAGCGGCTGGGCCCGTGAGCCATGGCCGCTGAGCCTGCGCGTCCGGAGCCTGTGCTCCGCAATGGGAGAGGCCACAACAGTGAGAGGCCCGCATACCGCAAAAAAAAAAAAAAAAAAAAAGAACCTGATGTCCAGGAATCCTACTGTCTCTCTCCTCAAAATATTTCCAGAACATTACTTCTCATCACTTTCACTGGTCTAGGCCACCATCATACCTACCCTGTATTCCTACAGTAGCCTTATAATAGTCACCTTACTTCTCTTGCACCTTTAGAATCCTTCTCACACAGCAGTTAAAGTAACCTCATTAAAATGTAAGGCCACATCATTCTTCTGTTTTATAATCCTACAATGGCTCCCTTTTTCACTCAGATAAAAATCAAAGTCCTTACAATGGTGTTATTTTATATTAGTGTTAATAAGGGGGTTCTATACAATGTGACTTTTTAAATCTTCCATTTTCACTATCAAAAACTTATTCTGATTTTAGAAAAGCTGTCTCATATAGAAGAAAAGAATGTTTAAGAAAAATTTTAGTGTTTACTCATTTTTAAACAGCAGAGTAAGGCAAACATATGGTTAAAGCTTGAGGTCTGTGCCAACAGCTTGGATATAAAGAAGCAATCTGACTTCACTTATTGAATTGTCTCTTAAAGTATTTTTCTTCCTTTTTTTGTGTAAAAGTTCATTCCTTTGATGTTTCAACAGCCATGTAGAAGTTAATAAAAAAAAGATTTCTCAGTGACTCTGAGATTATTCTGGCTTCAAAAATCCATATCTATTCAAGAAATGAATAAATAACTATTTGTAAAGCATATATTCTTACCCTAGAAGAATTTATCTTTATTAATAAAAATGACATAATGGAGATTGGAAGTAACTATCCACTGTAACTTATCGAATTTTTTGTCATTCTTGATATGAAAAGCTCACTAATAAGTGAAGTTATACATGAAGAAACCAGACCAATGGGAAAAAGAACTTTCCAGATTATGTGAGAAATAAAGTGAAATTATAGCTTCCATCCTACCACAGCAATATGAAAACTGAATAGAAAGTCAATTACAGGTAAAAGAGAGAATATTCAAGAAATTAATGTGCATTCCACAGAATCATCAACATTTTATGTTGAGTTTCAGAGCTTCTTTTAAGCTGAGAAATATGTTCACATTACATTGAATGAATATTATGACCATGAAGGAATATAAAAGAAAAGAGACTTTTAGTTTTAGATAACTAAATGTGTAATAATTTAATTTTCAATAGTCTAAATTTCACAAATCTTGAAAAATAATTTTTTTACTCTAGTCTTTATTTCCCTTCCTTTTAACTAGAATTATACTTTATCTGTCTACAATGGCTAATATAAGTTATTACATTGTTGATAGAATACTGAATATAAGGCTGATTTACAGCCTGCCATTTGCCACATACTGTGTTATGTAATATTCGTTCCATTTATGGATAAGAAAAACAAGGCTTAGAAAGGTTAAATTGATCACTCAAAGAAGAACATCTGTTCAGTCATGGGGCCAATATTTGAATGCACATATGTGCAAATCCAAACCTCTGATTCATCTTCTCCACTCATAGCTTACATATTGACATCTCTGAGTTATTATTAACTCAATGACATCATGCCCTAAACTGCACATATATCCCCTACCCCATGCTCCTCCTCTGTGGTTTCTATCTGTTAAAGGTAATCCACTACAACATAATCTGGAAGCCTGGAATTCATCTTTAATTCTTCATTGTCCTATTCCACTAATATGCTGTTAGTCAAATATTAGTTATCCATTCAAACTCTAAAATAGCCCTTCTGTCTTTCCTTTTGTTAGATGTCTTACTACCACCTGGGTCTGGACCTCTCCATCTCAGAGAACAGCATGTTGAGGGGAGAGATGTGTACTTCCTCAAAATCAGTTATGATCACTGGGCTGAATTAACTCCTCTTCATTCCTAAGGCTGAATGCTGCCTAGCTACACACAAAAGGAGGTCACCAAAGTCTTATTTTACACCCTGAGTCAGGGCTGCTCCCCATATCCAGATTAGACAGCCAACATCTTGTGTGAGAAGACACTCGATACTACCTGAGGCCTCACCTGGGCCAAACTCAGTAAGCACTTTCCAGTTGGATAATAGACTTTGGTCACAATCAGTCCTCTAATAATCACCCACTGCTAAAACAAGTTGACTTCAAAGTTCAACTGGGAATTACAAGGCCAGTGGATTCTGTTCTTACTCCTCACACCTAATGGCATCAGATATCATCCAATACAAACTGCCCATTTGCTCTTCCAGTCACTTTTACTTCTTCCCATTCCTTGGTGAATCAGTTTCCATTCATCTTCCCCTACATGCTAACGTCTGTTCCAATTTTCCCATTTCTTCATAGCATTCTCATCTTCTAATAAACATATTCCCCCATCTCAACTTTTTGAAAAATGTCTTCTTGTCTCATAAATAGATCTCTCCTAAGCCCCATACTTCTCTTGAGGCTCTTGTATCCTTCTTCCTGTCCATGATTAGGGACCTCAGATCACACTCTCAACTTTCTGTCAAAAGCCCTTTCTTCTTAGATACTTCTACCACCCAGGTGTACCCCTCCCAATCTTACAGTATCATTTATAACCTTCTAGGCAGTCTCATATATTTTGGTGGATTCAATGCCCAAATTCAAGTTTTTTTCCACTATTAACAATCTTGTGTTTATCCTTAGCCACTTTTTTTGTCCATATCTACAACCCATCCAGGGTCTGAGTTTGATTCACCTTGACATATCCAGGAATTGTATTGTCTATTACATCTCAGCAATCAGCCCCCAAATTCCTAGAATCTCATTATCACCCAGAATAGTCCACATTTAAAATTATAAACAACTCTCTATGCTTTTAGCTTTCTCATTTAAACATTTCCTTTTGCCATTAGGAAAAATCTCAGATCCCTTTGCCTAGCATACAGAGTTCTTAAACATCCTGGCAACCACCTGTCTAATTGCATCCTCCATAACTTTCCAGATCAACTTGACTACATTCTGTGTTCTAGCCACAATGAGCCACTCACCACTCCTCAGCTACATGCATATATGCCCTTGTCTATGCACTTTTCTCTTCTTGGAATATTCTTTTCCAAATCTCCATCTGATTGTAACCAACTTACTCTTTAAGACCCATTATGAGTTATTTCCTGACCTCCCCCCATTCCCTAAGACAATGTTAATCATTCTTTTATTATGCTCACATTATTGTAATTTTAAAAAATAAGCTTATATATCAAAATTATAGCAATCCCCATAGAGTAATCAATCTCATTACTCTATGTGCTTCTGCTATATTTCTACTTTTACAAGATACAACACAAAATTTAAGAGGATGCCTCGATTCAAATAGTTAAAATATTTTTGTCACATAACATTATATTACAAGGTAATATTTATGAAAACATGGCTGAAAATGGGTAGATAACCTACTTCTTTCTTTTATTTTAAGAATCACTTTTCCTCTTGAAATAAAGTCACTTCCAAGGGAATCCATGCTCACTATAAAACTGTTTGGGATTACCTGTGCAACGAACAATGCAGATTTATTGGCCTGGACTTGTCTTCCACTGTTTCCAAAACAGTAAGTATATCATTTGTGATTAATAAAATTTCCATCTCAATAAAAACCTCCTTGGAACTGGATTACCTGTGCAACGAACAATGCAGATTTATTGGCCTGGACTTGTCTTCCACTGTTTCCAAAACAGTAAGTATATCATTTGTGATTAATAAAATTTCCATCTCAATAAAAACCTCCTTGGAACTGGACAGTGAGCCGTATATGGCATAATGAGAAAATCAAGGAGACATTTTATTCTAAAATTGAGGTAGCTCAATATAAATCATGACTATTGAAATTGGGACTGTAAAGCAAAATGTAGAAGTGGCTTTAGAAACAGGCCTCATGCTCAACTTGTCAACTGGGTCATGAAAAGGTATTGGCATGACCAATCTCAATTTCTTTTCCTTATGTGACCAGCCAGTTTCTCTGGAATTACTAATTCAAAATGATTTAGATCAGTACTGTCAGTTATGAACAATATAAGTCATGAAATTCTGGCTGAAGTAAAATTATTCAATGTAATTGGTTTACTGACCTTTTATTGCCAAGAAGAAATATATGTCAACTTTAAGAGGATGTTTTTCAGAAAAGTAAGCCAAATAGGAGTTCTGATATTCTATCAGAACTAATTGCCATTGAAAAATTAACTGTTGATTTAACCATAAAGATTTGGAATTATTAATACTTAGAATATTTGATAAAGTCAATTACATGATTTTTCAGTGTTATTAAGGAAAAAATATTTTAAATAAAACATCTTAGTTACTTTTCCATGGCAAGACTTGCTTTAGAATCAAATTGTAAAATACATGACTTTCGAAGAAATAGAACCTATATTGTTATTTTAATATTATTATGAAGGATGTTTCTGCCCCTGCTCTTGTAGAAAGATTTGGTAATATAAAAATGTTAGGAAAATTCATCAGCTTTTAGTTCCCACATTTAGTCAATATAAATAAATTATCATCAAAGCAACTGTGATACATTTTTAAAATCATTTTATTAGGTTAATTATGACATGGTGTGTGTGTGTATGTGTGTTGCTCTTTTATTAGTTTTCATGTTATAGCCAATTTCCACATGTATGAGGACAGGGAATGTATTTTCTTTGTAATTTCTATCATCTAACATGGTACCTCTTATAAATAGGCAATCAGTACAGGTTTGTTTATTAAATTGAATTGGAAAAATATCAATCTCTGTAGGAGATTTAGAATGAAATAAAATTTCAAAAGTCTATAAGAAACAGTTCAACCCTAAAAGGAATACCAACTGCTGTTAGCAGATATTTCAAAAATCTGATTTGTGGGCTAAGAACTTTCATTACTTTCTCACTAGGAGCAGCTATGCAGGTGCCCTTCCATCTCATGAGTGAGTTTCTTTAAAGTTTCAACTGCAGTATTTGTAAGATCTAGCCATGTTTGTAGAATATATTTCCAGTTATTCACTGAAAAAGAATTTAATCCATTTTATGCCTGCTCATCATCTAACATACTACTTTTCACATAACAGGTAATCAAAAAATGTTAAACATATAAAAAGTTTGGAATATTTTTGTCCTTCAAGCTACTCTTCAAAGCTTTTTTCTACATGGTTATGATAGTAAAACACTGCCTCCATGTTGTTTTGTCATCTGTCACTTAACCTCTGGTAAACATTTTATATGCGAGTGATCATGGACAATGGGCATCTTTAAGAAATGCCATCTGGGACTGATACTAAATGGTTTTCCTAAGAGAAAGTGGCAAAATTGTGGATGATGAGACATCACAGAAACACAACTTACTTCAAAGAGAGCTTCAATAAGGATTTGTAAATGTATTTCCAAAAGACTATTTCTTATGAAAATCAGAAAATCTGCCTCTCTCCTGGGCTAAAATACTTAAAGAAATCCAGATCTTTCTAAGACATCAGAAATCCATCATGTGGGCCATTTGGGGAGATGTAATAACTCCCACTGTGCTCATTGCTTTGAGTTACAGAGATTCTAACCCAATTTATTTGATGGATAAATAAGTCACTTAATTTCGTTTTCTTTCACGGAGTGACCCCGCCCATAAACACTTGGTATTGTATCTATCATTTATTACAACTTGAATTTCTCATACCCAGCCATGTGGAGCTGTAATGAGCATTTATGTCTCTATTTTTTCCAAGATACACACAACCTGAAAATATGCAGAATTAAAGGTTTCCTATCTCTTTGTGGTTTCAAGAAGTGGGTTTCAGAAGAACCAATGAAGATTAAACTCAGATGTATTGGTTATAACTGCATCGAGGGTGTGTACAAATACAAATAAACTTCAACATTTTCAAGCACACAAATTCGCCTTCAACCCTATTAAAAAATATGTTTCAAAAACAAATGTAGGGCCTCCCTGGTGGCGCAGTGGTTGAGAGTCCGCCTGCCGATGCAGGGGATACGGGTTCGTGCCCCGGTCTGGGAGGATCCCATATGCCGCAGAGCGGCTGGGCCCGTGAGCCATGGCCGCTGAGCCTGCGCGTCCAGAGCCTGTGCTCCGCAGCGGGAGAGGCCGCAACGGTGAGAGGCCCGCGTACGGCAAAAAAACAAAAACAAAAACAAAGGTAAAATTTTGCCCACGAAAGTTTTATAATCCTCTCCTTTGCAGACAAGACTTATACCATATCTATATTCACAGTGCCTCCACACTGCAGTAAGAAAGTGTTATTCTCACCTCAATAATTTCTATGACCTACCTTCCCTACTTAAATTCAAAACAAATCGTATGGTGGTTACTCAGCATTTCTAAATTGTGGTAAACTCCTTCAGTGCAGAGATTCTCAACCTTTATTGAACAATAGAATCTCCTGGGGAGATTTAAAAATAAACCCATGTGTTCCCAAAGATTCTAATTTAACTGGTCTGTGGAGGGGCCCAGGCATCGGTATTTTCAGAGCTCCTGAGATGTGTTAAAACCCAGGAAAATCAGAATCTTTTGCGGAATTTCAAAAGAGGCCTAAATAAATCTTAATCTTAATAAAATTTTATTCCTTAGTCTGTTGTCTGAGTAGCCAACCCTGATCCCACTATAAATGATCATTTCAGGTATATCCTTAAAATCAAATAATAGAAGCAAGTTGTGGATGAAAATTCCTTATCATTCTTCCATCCTGTACAAGAAAGACCCTCAGAGCTCAACTAATTCAAATATCTCATTTATATGTGAAGATCTTTATGATGAAGGAAGGTTAAAGGGGCTGGCTAGAGGTCACTGGGCTACTTAGGAATAGAACAAGAACCAGAATGAAGGGCTGACTTCTCTCCTCTCCGCACGTGTTACTACATCAAGCTGCCTCCCTTCCTGCCCTTATGTGCCACGCCCTGCTCCATGAATGCACTGTGAAAACCTCACTGCCTGTCTCAGCCTTACCTGGGCTCTGCTCTTGGGCATGAAACCTGTTAGACCTATGAGAGTCAGAGTCCCAAAGAGTTTTACAGTATGAGATCTTCTGGAAGTGCTGGTTCCAGAATGCCAAGCCATGGATGTATAGAATCCTATAGCTAAAAATGACAATAATTAATATATTCAAACCACTTTTTTATTGTCTGAGGAAACAGGGACCCAGAGAGGGTAAACCAACCCATCTGTTCTCCTGATGCCACAGATTTTGGTTTGGTTTTCCTAGGCATAGGAATTGGTACAATATTGAAATTAAAAGGATCCTTAAGAATAGAAATGCTATATTTATCAGTGTGGTCCTTTTCTAATGACATCTTATTCAAAATCTCCATGTATAAGATCAACGAACAGTCTATATACATGCTAGATGGGGGAGGCAGGGTGGCATTTGAAATTCTGGAGTCAAATCTATTTGCCACCTCCTCAACACCTTTCTAAAGTCTACTCCCCCAACCACAAAGCCATATGAAAACAAATATAAAACTCTTGAAAACCACTGATTTTGTGCAAGAAGCTCAAAGAACTTACGGTAATTAAGGCTAGTTAATGAAGACAGGGTACAGATGTCCTGATATAACATCTGGTGCTCTTTCCACTATATGAAACTGTTTCTGGCATGTTTTGTTTTTGCCATGTTTTTGTTTGTTTGCTTAATTTTAACTGACTTAATAAACCTTTTCACAGCATTGTAAGCACAGGAAGCTCAGCTCGGTGCTCTGTGATGACCTAGATGGGTGGGATGGGGGGCAGGGTGGTGGAAGGGAGGTCCAAGAGGGAGGGGATATAGGTGTACATATAGCTGATTCACTTCATTGTACAGCAGAAACTAAGACAACATTGTAAAGCAATTATACTCCAAAAAAAAAAAAAAAAAAAAAACTACTGGTGAACCCCACCAACTTGGGTATTAAAAGTTTCCATTTTCATCCTCTTTCCCGTTGAGACCATCAACACTCTTAGATGCATCCTTTTAACATCTTAATTCCAGTAATCATCTTCCTTATCCTCGTGTTTTCTATTCACAGAAGTCTATGGAAATTTAGTCCCCATCATGCTTACAATATCGAAAAAGATGTTTAGATATAGTCCCTTATCAGAATATAAATTAGCTAATATCCAACACACAGAGAACCCAAAGAATGGTGCCAAACATCCTTTCCCCCAAATTGCCTTAAAGTATGTATTATATCAACCTCAGTTGGACAGGTAGAAGTTCATTCTCTCTGTGCCCTATTGCTTGATACATCCTTTCATACATATACTTGAATCAAGAGTTCTGACTTCACTCTTCCCTGTATGCCTCAGGGTTAAGGCCAGGGTGACTGTTGATCCAGACTCCATCAAAGGAGAGAAATGAGTCCCTTCATTTTTGTAGGAATCAGCTTAGGTCATTCAGATTTTCAGAATGAAATATGGCCGAGATGTATAAATATAGTAAGGCCATAAATATAACTCATTACACAACTTAAATTTGAAGAAAAATGCACTTAATATATCACACTTTTCCTCAGGAGCTCCTACCCTGTAACTAATGAGAAGAAAAAACTTTCCATCAGTTACAAAAAAATTAGTCAATTCAATAATTTAAATAGTCCTTTTAGAATTACGCAGTCTCCCTCCTTCAGATAAAATGCTCAGTCACTCAGATAGCTTCCCGACACCTTCCCTTTCTAAGAGGATATCTGGATACAAAGATCAGAAAAGAAACAGATTATTTGAACTAGTTACTTATGATATCCAAATCAAAGGCATTTTTAAGCTGGTGGTTATTTGTTATATCTTGTGTAGCTTGTGATTGGTGCTCTCCCAGCTTCACCAGGGCTTACTGACACTCCCTGGGTGACCTGGGCTCTCGCAGGCACCATAGACCCATATGGGACATCCAGCTGACCTCAACTCAGATGGTTCAATCAGATACCCTTATTACAGAGGCCCTTTGTCCCCACCATGTGACCCCCTTTATGAAAACATCCTTACACAGATATCTTTAGCTGTGCCTAGACTCCATCTCTTCTGTACAGAAACCAAAGAAGACCCAATAAAGCTAAACACAGGAGTTCCTTTTGCCTGTATGTCACATGGCCTGAAGTTTAAGGTCACTCCACAAGTTGGTACAAGAGCAGTTCAATAGGTGACTTTCTTCCAGAATCTGAAGCTTGAGGTACAGCATGGAGTCCCCTCTGCCCTCATCATTAGGCTATGCTCACTTATCTAACACTCCTCCCCATGGGTCTTCCTATAGGCAGAAGAGGGGGAAATTGGGATACCTCTGTCTACCATACTCACTCTGTCTCTCTTTCTCTGTCTTCTGCTTCCCACAATCTCAAATTGCCAGAAAGTCGTGGCTTTTTCTTTCACCACATTCCCCTTCCAATACGCCACATCCTCCCTCCTCACTCCTGTTGACTCTACTGTGGATAGGAATATTTTCTGTAAATACTGTGGAGGACATTAACATCTGAGCCTCCAAACTTAGTGTTAGACCTTTTTGCATTCTGGCTGAAACTAGGCCAAAACTTTTCCCAAGAAGATGGATGCTTCAGACCATTTAGGGCAAGGTTATATACTCTGAAAAGTAAAAGAGAAAATCACAATCATAATTTTCTAATCTTTACCTTATTGAGTTAACTTTTAGCTTGCTAATACTGGTCCCTGCTATTGTTATACCAAAAAACAAAACAAAACAAAAATAACTTTCTCCAGATGAGGAGGGAATAGAACAAAGGGAAAAAAAATGACACAAAATTCATTCTGCTAAAAGAATATTCTTGGGTTGTATAAAGATATCTGCCCAGTAATGTTTAAAATTATAAATGTTTGAAATGTTTAAAATATATCCCTTGGGCAGATACTTTTTAACAATATCTTTAGATATGAAAAATAAAGAAGCCAAGCCTCAGGAAGCCTCAGGATTTAAAAACTTTATTTGTTGGATTTTTTCCTTCATATTTTGCATATTTGTCCATTAAATGGCAAGGTAGAATTCTATGTTATTTTCAAAGAGGCTTACTTTGCTTTAAAGTTCTTTATAAACTTAATTTTATTGACTTTAAGTTCTACAGTTTTAATTTGGTATGTTGATCAAAGACTGTCCTTAGTGATCATGGAACATTTTACCAATAATCTTATTCATATATACAAGCCAGGTGTAGCTTGTTTTTTAATTCCTATAAGCCTCTGTGGTTCTGGATGTTACTGAAGCTGTTAAAAGTATCCATGAATTCTTCCTGTCTAAAGTCATTCCTGTATTCACTCTCATTTACTATGGTAACTTACAGCATAGTTTTAAATATTCAAAATATGAATAATCTCTCTATTTATGCTTAAAGAATCATTTCCTCTATGAAGTCCCACAACTATTTTGATTCTATAAGTTTAGAGCTCATATCTTTAAAGACGCCCAAGGAATTTAGTCACCCTGGAGCAAAAAAATGTGCTTAAGAGTTAACATCTTTATTGATTTAAGGGAGTCATAACTCCAAGACTATAAATTTGAGATTCTTAGTCCCATCTTGTAATCAACATTGTTGCAAATTAAGAGTAAATGCTACCTGTTAGAAACCATTGTGGAAACAATTTTCTTAGGTGGAAAATAAATGTAGGTGTCTATGGACATAGCCATGTATGCAGTATATTAGAAATGAACCACTAATCAGTACCTAGGCTTGAGGAATACTGTATTTATCTTCTAGCTACTGAATGAAGCTACTGAAATAGCTGATTATGTTTATACTCCAAAAGAAATTTATAGATAATAATAGCTTCTTCCCTTTTGAAGTGACTTCTGCCTGTCCATATGTGTTGTCTTTTGCAGCAAATCAATTCTCAGGTCTATGTTATTCAGCACAACATTACAGAGTGAGCCTCCCAAAGAACTGATAGCTCCGGGAGTGTGGGATATAAGCCAGCCATCCCCAGTGACCCTGCAGGTAAGTGTCAGGCTATGAGATTAAAGTACACACAGCAAGTATTGGTTGATAAGTAGCTTGTTGTCAATTACAGAAACAATTTTCTTCCAGAATCACACATTTTAATAGTCTTCTCTTTCTCCAGCCTTCTGGGATTTGTAAAATCTCTATTGCTTTTATTTTGCATTCAGTATTCTCAAAGCACTTTTCTCTCAGCTTACATAATAGCAATTTCAAGCCATTCTCTATCAAACACAATCATGAAGGAGAGGGATGGAGTGTTGCCATGAATCTACTCATTATACGTATTCATTTTTCTTTCCATTGTCTAAAAACAGTCATTAGTATATATTATTAACTTGGTACCTTATTCACACCTGCCTCTTCATTGTGTCATGTTTCCTTAAGATTTCTTTTGTTGTGTGTTTCCTAAATGACTAGCAATTAGCTGGATGGTGGGGGAGAAACTGTAAACAAAAATCCTTTCTTTTTCCTTAAAGGCTCTCTACTTTCTGCTATTTGTAATCATGAATGATTCCTGGTTAATGATTCCAGGCTTTGGTCCTTTCTACTCAGAGGATTTTTTTCTCACTTTCCTCACTTTTTTTTTTAAAGAGAAGAGAGTCCTGAGACTTTTTTTTTTTTTTAAGGAGTTTATTAATTAATTTATTTATTTTTGCTGTCTTGCGTCTTCGTTTCCGTGCGAGGGCTTTCTCTAGTTGTGGCAAGTGGGGGCCACTCTTCATCGCGGTGCGCGGGCCTCTCACTATGGCGGCCTCTCTTGTTGCGGAGCACAGGCTCCAGACGCGCAGGCTCAGCAGTTGTGGTTCACGGGCCCAGTCGCTCCGCGGCATGTGGGATCCTCCCAGACCAGGGTTCGAACCAGTGTCCCCTGCATTAGCAGGCAGACTCCCAACCACTGCGCCACCAGGGAAGCCCCTCACTTTCCTCATTTTTTCATGATTATAAGTGATCAGATTCATCAGATACCTGAAGCATGGACACTCCCATACATGGCAATGCAGGGAATATGGACTTTCCATCTCCATAGGGAAAACTGGGCAGCATTCTGTAGAACAGGATTTTTCAACCTCGGTACTATTGACATTTTGGACAGGATAAGTCTTTGTTGTGGGGACTGTCCTGTGCATTGTAGGATACTTGGCAGCGTCTTTGACTTTTACCCACTAGGTGCCAGTAGCACTTCCCCAGTTCTGACAATCAAAAATGCCTCCAAATATTGTCAGATGATCTGTAGGGGTAAATTTGCCTTCAGTGAGGATCACTACACTAGAGGGAACTAGTGCAGTCTGGAGGTTCGTAAAATTGCCAGGTTTGGGTTGAGCGGTGTGAGGGACAAAGTTTAGCAAAATGGACAGCAAGATGTTAAAAACGGTAAAGAAAAATAACACTAATAAAAATGTGGCTTTCACTCTGAAGGATGGAGGATGTCCCCCGCAGACAGTAGCCAAAGATCCACTTCGAGTCCATGGACATGTTGATAAAAAAGAGTGGTTGTTCAGGGTGGATCTCGGCACAACATCCTAACACTCAGCATTGATGGCTTACTGATTAGCAGATGTTTCCTCGTAACAGGACAGCTAATTTCTTTGAGAGGATGAGTGCATTTCTTATCAGACTATTTCTTGCCAGATCCAAACCACCTGAACTTAACCAAAATCTTCCAAGTCTGACCCTTGCCAGAGCTTTGTGGATATAAATTTATGAGTATCTGGGTCTTTAGAAGCAGCGGTGAGGTGGAGGATGTAAGGGAGACTATCAGATGAGACTCGCCTTGATTCTTCTCAGATGAAGGGAACAGCTGCTTTAGGAACACAGATCGTGGAAGTGGAATTTGAAGCATTTGACAGCAGCATAGATTTCAAAGCAGAGACCTGGAGCCATGACAGAATTTATCTTACAAAAACGGAGAGAGGGCATGGAAATAATTCAACAGTATGCAAAAACGTTAAATTATCTGCTTTTACAAAATAATTTCAAATGGTATAGACATAGAGGGAAACGCCTCAGATGTTTTTAATTGATGATGAAATATACAAAATAAAACAGGAGTTACTAAGGTATTAAAGTTAAAAGCCTTAATAACCAGCACCACTCTAATTACACACAACTAAATTTAGAGCAGAATTTTCAACCTAAAGATTATGAGATGGTAAGGAAATTCGAAGCAAGTTCTGCAACCAGTGTTGTTAAGGAGTCAGGGTGGGTCTCAAGGGAAAGAAGTCAGGCTGAGAGTTAGGAAATCTGGAGTCTAGTCTTAGCTCTTTAACAGTAAACTTTATGACTGTGAACAAGTCATTTAACCTTCTATTTTCACCTGCGTGCAATGAAAGAATTGTACAGTACTATGCCTGTCCAACTTCTTTCAGATCTGTACTTTGCTGACTGTCTATATTAGATGGACAATTACTGCCACACTGTTGCCACCGCAGTATGATAAGGGATATATGTTACAGAACTTGATTCCTTCAAGTCAATCTTGCTTTTTTCATGCTGTGCTGCTGACTGGAAGCAGTGGATAGAGTGAAGTAGATCTGAGTTCAGACATGGAGACAAATTGTTATATGATTCCATCAACCTGTATCTCCCTCAACTTCCTCCCTCTCTCTGTATACAATCTAGTAGAGTGACTCATAATTTAAGCCCTAAGAGCAGAGCTGTTTTAGTTAATGTTGCTCTTGTTTTGTTTTATGTTTCTCTACTTATTCATCTTCTCATTCATGTCTAAATTCACTATATTTTGGTTTATTTGTCCTCACCAGACTGAACTATTGTCAGGCAACCTGCTAATTTCTAGTTGCCAAATCCAGTGCTTGTTCTCATTCCTCTTCATACTAGCCCTCTCTCTGCAATTTTTGTCACTGTCTCTTCCCCATTACAGAACACTCTTCCCCTCTGTTGCTGTCCTAGGTTTCTCTTCACACTCTCTCTGGTTATTCTTTCTCTGTCTTCTTTCCGGACTCCTCTTCTTCTGCTAGTCCCTACTGTTGCCAGTTCTCAAGGATTCCATCTGCTGCCCATTGCTATTCTCAGTAGATATATTCTCCATGAGAAAATTTCTTTAAAGCTTTATTGACATATACTTCACATACCATACAATCCTCCCATTTAAAGTGTGCAATTCAGTGTTTTCTAGTATTTTCACAGATATGTGCAACTAATCTCACCAACGTCAACTTTAGAGCATTTTCATTTTTATAAAGAAATCTCATAACTTTTAGCTATCACTTCCTAGTCCCAACTCTAAGCAACTACTAATGCACTTTCTGTCTCTGTAGATTCACCTATTCTGCCCATTTCATATAAATGGAATCATACAATGTGTGTTTTTTTGTGGCTAAATTCTTTTACTTAGCATAATGTTTCAAAATTTATCCACTTTGTAGCATATATCAGTATTTATTTCTTTTTTATTGTTGAATAATATTACATTATATAGCTATACCACACTTTATCCACTTATTAGTTGATATGCATTTAGATTATTTCCACCTTTTGGCTATTAAGAATAGTGCTGCTATGAACATTCATATACAAATTTGTGTGTGAACATATGTTTTCATTTATCTTGGGTGTATACCCAGCAGTGGAATTGCTGGGTCTCATTCATTCCTAAGGTTTAATATACAGTATCTTGCAGGTTCACTTCTAAGTCTGTATCTTTAGTTCACACTCCTTTACACCACAAGCTTCAGACAAATATAAGCACGTGCCTGCCTAGCTTCTCACATGGATATTCTGTAGACAGCTTCAAAGACAACACATCCCAAACTGAGCTCACCATCCTCTCAAAATGGTTTCACTCCCTGTATTATTTATGTCTGTTCACGCCCCCAGATACACCGAGCTGTTTCACTTGTCTCCTCCTTCTTTCTCGCTACTCATATTCAGTCCACACTATATTCTGCCAACTTATCTCCATGTGTTCCTCGTGTCTGTCCTCACAATTCCCCACCTCATCTGCCCTAGTTCAACAGTTCCCTCCTAGGTTACAACAGTTTAGATGTTTTTTCTTGGCTTTAGCTTTGTTATTCTCTAATCCAAAATCCACAAGTGTGGCCCTTCTAAAATGTAAATCTGAACCTGCCACTCTCCCATTTATACTCTTCAGTAACTCAGCGCTACCTAGAGAATTAAGGACGAGCAATACAACGTAGCCCCCTCCACTGTTTCCCTTGCCACTCCTTGACTGACAATGTTGCTCCAGCAACACTGAAAGAGTTATAGTTTCTGACATGCACTGTCCTGCTTTTATCTTATGTGCATTTATGAATACTATTCCCTGCCTGCAATGTATCTACCGTCTTCCCTTCACCATCTACTGCCCATCTCTCAGGCTTAGTGTCTGTAATTGTTATTCACCTTTTAGGATCCATGGACCCTTCTCTAGGGATCTCTCCCTTACCCACTCATCTCTTTCCACTCCAAGCAGGGTTAAGTGCCCTTCCTCTATATTCACATAATAGCCAATAAGATTTTTATCAACACATTTACATTATATTTCTTTCTCAAGAACTTCTTTCCCATTGACTTCTTGATTTTTGAGGACATTGACGTGTTTTATCCCCAGAATCTAGCATAGCACCAGGAATACAGTATTTGTAAAATAACTGATACGTGTCCATACCTCTGACCACTACAATAATCAAACCTACAGATATTTCTAAACTTAGCACTTTGGTCCGCTTGTTGGAATTCTGATAGATACCACTATGTTCAGTTTCTCTTCTTGTGTGAGCAGTCCTTCTCTTTAAACCATAGTTCTTACCTACTCATTCATGCAAAGTATTTTCCTTTACCTAACATTTCGTTACCTGCTTATCCTTAATTATCAGCAATGTCATGGGGAGGCAACAGTCTTATTATTGGTACCTGGTCCTTAGACCACAGTACATTTTGTGCCCTAATGTAGCATAGGTTCTTTTCTCTTCACTGCTGAACCACTATATGGGTCCCTCTTTTACAACTCCTCCTTGAGACTCACAGAAATTGCCATCTAGTTAGTAGTCATCCTTCCCTCCCTTGAACTGCATAGAACTTATGGTCCAATATTTGTGTGCCTTATAATATCCAAACTACATCTACAGTCAGGCTGCATTTCTTTGAACAAACTGACAGAATCATGGGGGTCTGAGCAAGCCCATGGACACCTTATTGGCATGGTTGTGGATCATGGACACTAGGGACATTCACAGCAGCTCCTTCAAGGAATTCCAAAACATGAAGTCATAGTAGAAACTGTGGTGGGCAAGTGTAAGTGGAAAAGGATGAGGGAGGAAGTAAAGTAAGATAGATAAATGGAACACAAGAAGCTAATATTCAAATGTTTAAGGAGGTATGAATTAGGAGTTTGGATGACTGGGGTCTGAGTATTTGCCTGTAACCCAGAAGAAAGAGCCTCATAATTTTTTTGCTTGAAACCAGGAGTCTATCTTCAACACTTGACAAATAGGTGTCATGGCACATGCAGTGCACACATTAAAAGAATGCTCCTGGAGCATTCCATTAAAAACAAAGACTGAGGCCAAGGCTAGACTTAGTGGGTCATGACCACAGAAGGAGAAGAGTCCTATGTTTGCCATTAATAACTTGAAACACAGCTTTGGGGTGCTATATACATATTGTACTCTATTTTAATTGTTAATGTTTACCTTTCTCCTCCTCCAAAATGCATAGTACTCAAAAGAATTCTAGAGGAGCAGTCGGCGAACTGTCAGGGCAGGAGGAGCCGTGAGCCCGAGCTGCACGCAGCAGCCCGCATGGCAAAACAGAAAGCCAGCTGAACAGAGTGCGCAGAGTGGCACTGGCAGCCATGACACAGGCAGCCCAGGCAGCCCAGGCAGCCCAAACAGCCTCACAGGAAGGCTTCATGACTCCAACTGCTCCGCAGACTGCAAGCTGTGACGGCACAGCCCCGCTACAGCAGTCGCAGTCTCTGTGGGGCTAGCAGAAGCCTTTTTGCTTTTTTACTTACCACCTCATTTCTACTCTAGTGGCTTGGACAACAAGCCGTGTGACTGACAGGGTCTAGGTGCTCCGGTTGGGTGTCAGGCCTGTGCCTCTGAGGTGTGAGAGCCAAGTTCAGAACACTGGTCCAACAGAGACCTCTGGGCTCCACTTAATATCAAATGGCGAAAGCTCTCCCAGAGAAAGCTTTCATCTCAACACCAAGACCCAGCTCCACTCAACGACCAGCAAGCTACAGTGCTGGACACCCTATGCCAAACAACTAGCAAGACAGGAGCACAACCCCACCCACTAGCAGAGAGGCTGCCTAAAATCATAATAAGGTCACAGACACCCCAAAACACACCACTGGATGAGATTCTGTCCACCAGAAAGACAAGATCCAGCCTTATGCACCAGAACACAAGCACCACTCCAATCCACCAGGAAGCCTACACAAACTGCTGAACTAACCTTAGCCACTGGGGACACACACCAAAAAAACGGGAACTACGAACCTGCAGGCTGTGAAAAGGAGACCGCAAACACAGTAACTTAAGCAAAATAAGAAGACACAGAAACACACAGCAGATGAAAGAACAAGGTAAAAACCCAGCAGACCAAACAAATGAAGAGGAAATAGATGGTCTACCTGAAAAAGAATTCACAGTAATCATAGTAAAGATGATCCAAAATCCTGGAAATAGAATGGAGAAAATACAAGAAACATTTAACAAGGACCTAGAAGAACTACAGAGCAAACAAACGATGAACAACACAATAAATGAAATTTAAAATTCTCTAGAAGGGATCAATAGCAGAATAACTGAGGCAGAAGAACAGATAAGTGACCTGGAAGATAAAATGGTGGAAATAACTACCACAGAGCAGAATAAAGAAAAAAAAATGAAAAGAATTGAGGACAGTCTCAAATCTGGGACAAAATTAAATGCACCAACATTCCAATTATAGGGGTCCCAGAAGAAGAAGAGAAAAAGAAAGGGACTGAGAAAATATTTAAAGAGATTATAGTTGAAAACTTCCCTAATATGGGAAAGGAAATAGTTAATCAAGTCCATGAAGCACAGAGAGTCCCATACAGGATAAATCCAAGGAGAAACACACCAAGACACATATTAATCAAACTATCAAAAATTAAATACAAGGAATAAATATTAAAAGCAGCAAGGGAAAAACAACAAATAACACACAAGGGAATCCCCATAAAGTTAACAGCTGATCTTTCAGCAGAAACTCTGCAAGCCAGAAGGGAGTGGCAGGACATATTTAAAGTGATGAAAGGGAAAAACCTACAACCAAGATAACTCTACCCAGCAAGGATCTCATTCAGATTTGATGGAAAAATTAAAACCTTTACAGACAAGAAAAAGCTAAGAGAATTCAGCACCACCAAAACAGCTTTACAACAAATGCTAATAGAACTTCTCTAGGCAGGAAACACAAGAGAAGGAAAAGACCTACAATAACAAACCCAAAACAATTAAGAAAATGGAAATAGGAATGTACATTTTGATAACTGCCTTAAATGTAAATGGATTAAATGCTCCAACTAAAAGACGTAGACTGGCTGAATGGATACAAAAACAAGACCTGTGTATATGCTATCGACAAGAGACCCACTTCAGACCTCGGGAGACACACAGACTGAAAGTGAGGGGATGGAAAAAGATATTTCGTGCAAATGGAAATCAAAAGAAAGCTGGGGGCCTCCCTGGTGGCGCAGTGGTTAAGAGTCCGCCTGCCGATGCAGGGGATACGGGTTCGTGCCCCGGTCTGGGAGGATCCCATATGCCGCGGAGCGGCTGGGCCCGTGAGCCATGGCCACTGGGCCTACGCATCCGGAGCCTGTGCTCCGCAACGGGAGAGGCCACAACAGTGAGAGGCCCGCATACCGCAAAAAGAAAAAAAAAAAAAGAAAGCTGGAGTAGCAATACTCAGATCAGACAAAATAGACTTTAAAATAAAGACTATTACAAGAGACAAAGAAGGACACTGCATAATGATCAAGGGATCAATCCAAGAAGAAGATATAACAATTATAAATATTTCTGCACCCAGCATAGGAGCACCTCATTACATAAGGCAAATGCTAACAGCCATAAAAGGGAAAATCAACAGTAACACAATTATAGTAGGGGACTCTAACATGCCACTTTTACCAATGGACAGATCATCCAAAATGAACATAAATAAGGAAACACAAGTTTTAAATGATACATTAAACAAGGTGGACTTAATTGATATTTATAGGACATTCCATGCAAAAGCAACAGAATACACTTTCTTCTCAAGTGCTCGTGGAACATTCTCCATGATAGTTCATGTCTTGGGTCACAAATCAAGCCTTGGTAAATTTAAGAAAATTGAAATCATATCAAGTATCTTTTCTGACCACAGTGCTATGAGACTAGATATCAATTACATTAAAAAATCAGTAAAAAATACAAACACATGGAGGCTAAACAATACACTACTAAATAACCAAGAGATCACTGAATAAATCAAAGAGGAAATAAAAAAATACCTAGAAAAAAATGACAATGAAAACACGATGACCCAAAACCTATGGGATGCAGCAAAAGCAGTTCTAAGAGGGAAGTTTATAACAATACAATCCTACTGCAAGAAACAAGAAATATCTCAGATAAACAACCTAACCTTACACCTAAATCAGTTAGAGAGAGAAGAACAACAACAAAAAAAAAAACACCAAAGTTAGTCGAAGGTGAAAAATCATAAAGATCAGATCAGAAATAAATGAAAAAGAAATGAAGGAAACAATAGCAAAGATCAATAAAACTAAAAGCTGGTTCTTTGAGAAGATAAAATTAATAAACCATTAGCCAGACTCATCAAGAAAAAAAGGGAGAAGACTCAAATCAACAGAATTAGAAATGCAAAAGAGACACAACAACTGACACTGCAGAAATAAAAAGGATCATGAGAGATTACTACAAGTAACTATATGCCAATAAAATTGAAAACCTGGAAGAAATGGACAAATTCTTCGATATGCACAATCTTCCGAGACTGAACCAGGAAGAAATAGAAAATACAAACAGACCAATCACAAGGACTGAGATTGAGACTGTGATTAATAATCTTCCAACAGACAAAAGCCCAGGACCAGATGGCTTTACAGGCGAATTCTATCAAACATTAGGGAAGAGCTAACACCTGTCCTTCTCAAACTCTTGCAAGATACAGCAGAGGGGGGAACACTCCCAAACTCATTCCATGCGGCCACCATCACACCGATACCAAAACAAGACAAAGATGTCACAAAGAAAACTACAGGCCAATATCACTGATGAACATAGATGCAAAAATCCTCAACAAAATACTAGCAAACAGAGTCCAGCAGAACACTAAAAGAATCATACACCATGATGAAGTGAGGTTCATCCCAGGAATGCAAGGATTCTTCAATATATGCAAATCAATCAATGTGATAAACCATATTGACAAATTGAAGGAGAAAAACCATATGATCATCTCAGTAGATGCATAAAATGCTTTTGACACAATTCAATACCCATTTATGACAAAAACCTTCCAGAAAGTAGCCATAGAGGGAACTTACCTCAACATAATAAAGGCCATATATGACAAACCCACAGCCAACATCATTCTCAGTGGTGAAAAACAAACTATTTCCTCTTAAGATCAAGAACAAGACAAGGTTGTCCACTCTCACCACTATTATTCAACATAGTTTTAGAAGTTTTAGCCACAGCAATCAGAGAAGAAAAAGAAGTAAAAGGAATCCAAATCGGAAAAGTAGAAGTAAAACTCTCACTGTTTGCAGATGACATGATACTGTACATCCTAAAGCTGCTACCAGAAAACTACTAGAGCTAATCACTGAATTTGGTGAAGTAGCAGGATACAAAATTAATGCACAGAAATGTCTCACATTCCTATACACTAATGATGAGAAATTAAGGAAACACTCCCATTTACCATTGCAACAAACAGAATAAAATACCTAGGTATAAATCTACCTATGGAGACAAAAGACCTGTATGCAGAAAGCTATAAGACACTGATGAAAGAAATTAAGGATGATACAAGTAGATGGAGATATATACCATGTTCTTGGATTCGAAGAAGCAACATGGTGAAAATGACTATACTACCCAAAGCAATCTACAGATTCAGTGCAATCCCTATCAAACTACCAATGACATTTTTCACAGAACTAGAACAAAAAATTTCACAATTTGTATGGAAACACAAAAGACCCCGAATAGCCAAAGCAATCTTGAGAAAGAAAAACGCAGCTGGAGGAATCAGGCTTCCTGACTTCAGACTATACAAAAAGCTACAGTAATCAAGACAGTATGGTACTGGCACAAAAACAGAAATATAGATCAATGGAACAAGATAGAAAGCCCAGAGATAAACCCACACACATGCGGTCATCTTATTTTTGATAAAGGAGGCAAGAATATACAATGGAGAAAAGACAGCCTCTTCAATAAGTGGTGCTGGGAAAACTGGACAGCTACATGTAAAAGAATGAAATTAGAACACTCCCTAACACCAAACACAAAAATAAACTCAGAATGGATTAAAGGCCTTAATGTAAGGGCAGACATTATAAAACTCTTAGAGGAAAACATAGGCAGAACACTCTATGACATAAATCACAGCAAGATCCTTTTTGACCCACCTCCTACAGAAATGGAAATAAAAACAAAAGTAAACAAAGGGACCTAATGAAACTTAAAAGCCTTTACACAGAAAAGGAAACAATAAACAAGATGAAAAGACAACCCTCAGAATGGGAGAAAATATTTGCAAATGAAGCAACTGACAAAGGATTAATCTTCAAAATTTACAAGCAGCTCATGCAGCTCAATATCAAAAAACAACCCAATGCAAAAATGGGTAGAAGACCTAAATAGACCTTTCTCCAAAGAAGATATACAGATTGCCAGCAAACGTATGAAAAGATTCTCAACACCACTAATAATTAGAGAAATGCAAATCAAAACTACAGTGAGGTGTCACCTCCCACCAGTCAGAATGGCCATCATCAAAAAATCTACAAACAATAAATGCTGGAGAGGGTGTGGAGAAAACGAAACCCTCTTGCACTGTTGGTGGGAATGTAAATGGATACAGCCACTATGGAGAACAGTATTGAGGTTCCTTAAAAAACTAAAAATAGAACTACCATATGACCCAGCAATCCCACTACTGGGCATATACCCTGAGAAAGCCATAATTCAAAAAGAGTCATGCCAAATGTAAAATAGATAGCTAGTGGGAAGCAGCCACATAGCACAGGGGGATCAGCTCAGTGATTTGTGACCATCTAGAGGGGTGGAATAGGGAGGGTGGGAGGGAGATGCAAGAGGGAGTATATATGGGGATATATGTATATGTATAGCTGATTCACTTTGTTAAAAAGGAGAAACTAACACACCATTGTAAAACAATTATACTCCAATAAAGATGTTAAAAAAAAAAGAATTCTTGGGCAAATACATTAACACATACTTTGGGGGATTTTCTCTTTTGTGAAAAATTAGAACAAGAGACAATTGGGGAAAATCCTGATTTTTTCTATAAGTGGCTCAAGAATCAGTAAATGTTTGTCTTCATAATATATGAAGATATTCAGTTTGTGTAGGGCCTCATTCATGTATCAGAAATGAAAAAAATTTTTCATAATTGAAATATATCAAAGAATTTATTATGGATTGTTCACAGGGAACTTCTTTATTCTCATCTACTACTGTATTCTCATCTACTACCTTTAGTTTCTCATCTACCCTGCCTTTACTTAGGACCACCATAAAATTGAATTAGCTCATTAAATACTATTTCTAGTATTTTTGTTTTATGTGTTTAAAATATTTGGATACATAAAGTTAAAGTGTAACATGCTAATACTGCAGGCATTTCTCTCCAAGGCATCAAAATTACTCTTTCTGTCAAGAGGCAAAATTTACTATAATATTGCTTTGGTTTAGAATTTCTGTTACTCAATTCTTTTTTCATGTTGGAATAATAACTGATAATTATAACAAATTTATACCAAAAACCAATTTTGCAACAAATTGCAAAGGTTACAGAATAAAATTGCTAAGAATTTTTCAAATAAGAGCCCAAATACATTAAGCTGCATCTCACATTCTACCTTATAATATTCTTCCATTTTCTCTGAGATCACAACCTAAGAGAGTGCAGCAGAGAAAAATAAATTCTTTAGATTTTCTAATATGAAAATGAAAAATAATATATGATACTCTTAAGCAAATATTTTGAGCAGTAAAATATTTAGCTCATTTACATACTTGGAAACTGTATTTTTTTGTTAACTATTATTTTATTTACTAGAATCAGATTGTCACTTAAACATGGTTTAGTGGAAAGCATGTTGAGCCAGGAAAAAAGAAGGCCTGCATTCTAGCTCTGTCTATAAAGCTGAACTATAGAGCTACAGCAAAAATATTCTATTTGGTTTTATACTCATGAAACAAATCTTTACCAGAGAAGATTTCACTATCATGTCCACAGAGTGGTTCACAGACTTAACAGGTTTCAAGTAGTAGAGACCAACATAAAGTAACTCTTTTTATTTTATCAAGTGATTATATGAAAAAAGTATAATTACCATCTATAATTTTCATCATTTAATAACAGAAAGACATTTTAGTAATGAAAATTGGAAAGGATGTAATTTCAGCACTAAATAAAAATGTAACATTTAACTGTATGAAAAGTTCATGTTATTATTTTTCTCATTTTTTCTAAGATAATGTTACAGTCTACTAATTTATATACCATTTATATAAATAATTGAGGATTTGCCAAATATCATGTATATTTAAACACCAAGTCCAAACCATAATGATTCTTTTAAAATTATTTTTAAATAATAAAAAATACAGAAAATATAGGGTATTTATTTTACTTTAGTTTCTATAAATCTAAGATAGAAATCATTAAATTAATAATGCATTTTTCAGGCATTTGATACATGGCAAACCATTTTATTTATTTCAGATTGATTTTCCAGCTACTGAGTGGGAATATATGAAACTTGATTCTGAAGAGAATAGAAGTGATCTTGAAGAACCACCAAAAGAATGTTTAAAACATATTGCCAGACTTTCACAGAAACAGTCTCCCTTACTGTAAGTGACCCAGTTCTTGGGAGGGAATTTTGCCTGCTGTTCATGATACCAGCAGTCATACTAGAAGCACTCATATCTTTCAAGAGTGAACCTTCCTTCCCACGTAACTCCTTTCATTTCCTAAAATCATGCCTGTTGGATGATCAACTAATGTTTAGGAACTAAATTAATAATTTTTCATGTTTTTTTAAAGATTTTTTTCCATTGGGGCATTTAGCAACTTTAAGTTTGGTCAAAGGAAAAATAAAAGGATTGGAGATCATTCAGTTCAAAACAACAAAACAGAGACTGATATAGATTAGCGTTTAACAGTGATAAAACATTGCTCAGTCCTTCAAGTAGGTAGTAAACAGGAAAATGCAAAATTTAATTATAATGGCAGATTAAAAAAGAACAGAAATAAATCATGTTTTAATAGCATTAAATTAGTAACTAAGGAGTACTTAAATTTTGTCAAACAGTAATTCTCTGGGGAAAAAAAATACCAGGAAGAATTATAAGAGAATACTAATTCTCTCTTTGTAATTATTATTTGACTTTAATATTTGGTAATATCTAAGCCACAGCTTATGGTGCTCATTACTAACCTGGCAAAAGCATAAAACTAAGAAAGCAACTCTTTGTGTGTGTGTGTGTGTGTGTGTATGTATATATATACACACATATATTTATGGTGATACATATATAAAACATACTAAAGCATTTTATTCCAAGAATAAGAAATTACTTAAAGATTTTGAATGGGGTAGTCATGTGATCTGAATAATCTTTTTGAGTGATTCTTTTGACCACAAATTGAAGAATGGATTGGAGAGGAAGTAAGTGGAAGCAAGCAGTACAGCAGAGTAGCTTATGTAATATTTTAGGCAGGAAGTCATGGTCACTAGAACTAGGGAGATGGCAGTGGACACTGGTAGTAATGGCTAGATTTGGAGCATATTTGGAAGTTGAGAAGATGTGACTTCATGATTATTAGTAAATAGGAGTTAAGTCAATTGAAAAACCAAAGAATCAAGTTAAGTCAATGGAGAATCTCAGGTTTTTGAATTGATGAACTGGGCAGATGTTAGAGCCATTTTCTGGAGGAGGAATAAGTTTGAGACCGTCCAGACTAAGGTGTTGAATGTGATCAAGCATTCCATTTTATGTAATCTTGTTACTCCCCTGATCTCTAATTTCAACTTGTCTTACTCTTTTCCTCATTCACTTCAAGCTAGTGACATCAGTTTGCTTCACATACTTCACATGTGCTATATTCCCTCTCCCATCTCAAGGCCTTCTTGTTTGGTGTTTCCTCTATATGAAATACTCCTTCCTAGTTCTTCACATGACTGAATCATCTCACCCTGTAGGTCTTCACTTAATTGTGATCTTCTCAAAGAGCCCTTCTTTGATCACCCTACCTAATGGTGTTTTTCTCTCTTTACAATCTATCTTATTACCTTTTATGTTATCACACTTAGCAGAATCTATTATCATCTTGTTTATTAATGTGTTTTTTTCTTATTAGCTTGTAAGAACTGAGAGAACAAGGAACCTATCTATCTGTTTATCACTACATTTCCAGTGTTCTACATTGTGCCTAATAAATAATATGTGTAAAATAAATGTTATAATGAATAAAGTTCCTTTGCATAGAATTTGGTATAAAAATTACCTTAAGGATTGAAAATGTTGAAAGACTCTCTTATTCCTCAAGACACATATTTTGATGATCCATTTTTATACTAGACTATTGTCATCTTAACTAGGTGAAGCATCTTTTTATACTCCTTAATCAAAAATATAAAACCTTGCATTTAACAAGTGTGTCACATATCAGAGGCTAATATATTTGTAATGAGAGATTTTTAATATATAAAAAGGTACTATACTTTGAAATTTTAGAATATTCAAACAAAAAATATCAAAACCAACAAATAATAAGCACAGTAACTGCCTTTAAATATTAAAGGTTTGTGTTTTTAAATTAACCCCAGTGATTTCTAACTGGTTTTATACTTCAGTTTCTATTTAAGAGAATAACTTATACTATAAAATAAATAACATTTTCCTCTGTTTCACCCACTCAAATATAATTATCAAAGCTCAGTAGAGTACAATTTCATTCTGGACTGTGAAAACAGATGGAAACCAGCCTTCAATGTGATAAAACTTGTGTTAGAAACAGATTAAATTCATTTTCAAAATACCATATTTTATCATTTAGCTGGTGACTTAATTATTCCTTCTTTCAAATTGGTCAAATGTAATCAGTCAAAAAGTTCAGACTCAATGAAATTCAATGAAAATGTACCTATAATATTTGTAAAAATAAGAAAAACACCTTCTGATGACAGCTAAAAGAATATGTCAAATATAAAGAAAATCCTGGAACATAAGGTATAAAATAATTTGGTATGAAAGAAATTATGCTTCCACTTCTAGCCATGAAGATTACCTATTACTAAACTAATCCTCCTGAATTAAAGAAATATGACACAAGAAAAATACATATGAAACAACTGCTCTCAGAAATTGAACAGACAGGCCTTGAGGTGAACCCATGAATAAAGTGACTTTCAGCCCAGAGGCATTTTCTACATCATAGATCTGGGAGATATAATTAAAGAAGAGCATGCAGGTCTTGCTGAGATTTAAAAAAAAAAAAAAAAAAGGCAGAAATCAGAGTTTATTGATGCTGAGGCAGCTGGAATTTACAGAGCATAATAGTAGAGAAAAGGAAGATGTACAGGTGTGAAATAAATGTAGGTTCTAGAGGTTGCCCAGTGCTGGGAGACGTAGAAATTCCGACTAGTAATAATAGAGAAAGATCATCACACCCCAGCATTCAACAAAGAAATCAAAAAGATGCATATTAGGAGTAAGTGTGCTCTAACCTGAGATTAAAGACTATACTTGGCCTAGCCTAACAAATCGTAAAAACAAGCCTCAAAAGGATCAAGCTGATCTGCTAGTAATTAAACGGACTACTAAAAAAATTGAAACATTCAACACTCAAAAGATAGCAAAATGCAGAATTTTAAAGGTTTAGTGTACAATCAATAATTGCTAGACATAGGAAGAGTCAAGAATATATAATCATAGCCCAAGATGGGGGAAAGCAGTTAACAGAAACAGACCCAAATATTTTACAACTATTATAAAGACTTTTATGGATTTAAATAAAAAGATATGTATGAGTGAAAAAATGAAGTCTCAGTAGAAAAATGGAAATTTAGGAACTGAAAAACACAATATCTAAATTTTTAAAAAATCACTGGAAAAGCTTAATAGATTGCATAATGAAGAAAAAACAGTGAGCTTGAAGAATGGGCAATAGAAATTATCCATGTTGAAGTACAGAAAGAACAAAACCTGAAAATAGTGATAGAGCCTTGTGACCTGTGGGGCAATATCAAGTAATATAATATGTGTGTATTGGACACACAGGAGAGAAGAGAGGGATTGAAGTAAAAAAAAAAAAAACTGAAAGAAATAATAGCCAAAATTTTACAAGTTTGATTAAAAAACAAATCAACCCACAGATATAAGAAGCTTAGCAAATCCCAAGCATGTGTGCATGTGCACACACACACACCACCTAAATACATTATAGTCAAATTTCTGAAAACTAAAGATAAAGATAAATTTTTTCTAACGCATCAGAGAAAATCAACAAATTACATCCATGGGAACAACTATAATTCAGCAGATTACTCATTAACTGAGGATTTCTCATTAGAAGCAATGGAAGCCAAAAGACATTATAACATTATCTTGCATTTTGAAAGGGGAAAAGAAAATACATCAACTTAAAATTCTATAACCAGTAAAATTACATTTCAAAAATTAAGGCAAAATTAAAATGTTTTCAACTAAGCACAGCTGAGTTAGTTATAAGCTCATTTGTACTATAAGAAATCTTAAAGAAAATATTTCATGCTAAAAGAAGTGATAAGTAGATGGACACTCAAATCTACAAGAATAAATGAAAAGCACCACAAAGGGAACATAGGTAGATAATAAAAATACACATTTTTACACGTTTATTAATTTATTTAAAAAAATAATTGTTTAAACAAAAATAATCACAATATACAGCTGGGTTTGCAATATATGAAAGTAAAATGTGTAACAACTACAATAATAATGAGAAATAGAAAAATAAAAGCATAGTGTTCTAAGATTCTTATACATAAGGTAGTGTAACATTAATTGTGGTTGACAGTGATATGCTAAAAAAGAATATTATAATCTTGAAAGAAACCACACCCCCCCCAAATTTTAAAAGTACATTTAAAAGTCAAAAAGATGACAAAAATTAAATTTAAAAAAATCCAAAAAACAGGAAAAGAGGAGAAATAGTTTGGACAAAAAAATTAATAACAATATGGTTGATTTAAACCCAATCATGTCAATATTCTGTTAAATATAAATTAATAAAAACCCTAATTAAAAGGCAGAAATTGTTAGCCTACATTACAAAAGAAATATCCAACTTTATGCTGTTTACAGGCATATATTTTAAAATAAGAACTCAGCTTGATTATAGTTAAAAGAATGGAAAAAGATATACAAGGAAAATCATACCATCTTGAAATATTTGGAAAAAATCATTTGACAAAATTCAACACCCATTCATGATAAAAACTCACAAAACTAGGAGTAGAATGGAACTTCCTCAGATTTCAACTCCTGATTTGAATCTAGATCTATGGAAAAATCTAGAGTTAACATTGTATTAAGTGGTGCAAGAATGAGTGTTTCCCCCCTAAACTGGGAACAAAGCAAAGATGTTTGTCTAAATATTCCTCTTCAGTGTTGTACTGGAAATCCTAGCCAGTGCACTATGGCAAGATAAATAAGTGATAAATGTATAGAAGTTGGAAAGAAAGAAATAAAACTGACTCTATTTTCATATGAGTGATTATGCAAGATCATAGCATTTCAGGTTAATGTGCAAAATGCAATTGTATTCCAGTAAAAAATAGAAAATAAATTTTATTTTTCAAAATTCTATTAATAATACCAACATCTCTACATTAAAAAGTACAAAACTTTGCCAAGAGAAATTAAAGAAAATCTCAGTAAATGGAAGGATATATCATGTCATTGATTAAAATAACCCTTTTATTAAGATGACAGTTCTAGTCCTCCCCAAATTAGTGATAAAGATACAATTATACCCCCACTAAAATGTATAATTTTTTTTTCAAATGATCAGTATGCTTTTAATTTAAACTCTGAAGACTTGGATAATATTTTTAAATGGGCAAAAATCAAGTGTGGGCAAGAATGCCGTACAGTTGGTTCTATCATACCCTACACATGATAATGTAAAATATTACAACCACTTCAGAGAATAGTTTGACAGTTTCTTCAAAAGTTAAACAAAAATGTGACATACAACCAAGTCATTCGCCTCCTTGGTACTTTCTAGGAGAAATGAAAAATACACCCGTATGAACACATGCACACAAATGTTCTCAGCAGCTTTATTCATAATATCCCAAAACAGTAAACAAAACAGATGTCCATCAAATATGAGAAAGGATAAGCAAATTGTGATATATTCATACAAAGGAAGAGTACTCATTAATTAAAAGGAATAATCTACTGATACACTCAACAATATGGGTAATTTAAAAACATTATACTGAGTGAAAGAAGCTATAACTAAAAGAATATTTACTCTATGACTCCATTTATTTGAAGTTTGAAAATACGTAATATTAGTCTAAAGTGAAAGAAATCATACTAGTGCTTGCCTTTGGTGGCATAAGAAAACTGTTTTATATCTTGAAAAGTGTGTAGTTTTTACTTGATATATGCATTTGGTAAAATGTAATTAACTGAATCCATGCATTCTCTTTTATGTAAATTATGCTTCAATAAAAGAAGGTAAAAGAGAAAAAAATCACTGTTCAATATTGAAAAAATGAATTCAGTTAGGAAAAAATAACTTGTTTTAATACCATAGAAATAATTTGGTTATGGAATTTTTTCTTCCAGGGTTTTCTGGTGAGGAAGGTAGTGACAAAACAGAAAAGGAGCCTAAATGTACCTCAAAAATCATCCTCTATAATCCAGTTCTTTCACTTTGCAGATGAAGATGGCTTCAGAAGAAATTGTAGAGAAATATTGATATTTAAAATCTTTCAATAATTCTTATTATCCTGCTTGGGAGTTTTAGTTAATTTAAGCTGAGCAACAGAGTATCAGTTTGGAGGAGACAGTGTTGAAAAGCTGTCATTGTCATGTGAGAAATGCTGTCCTTCAGCTGAACCATGGTCTTGAATGCTTTTGCTGGAATGTAAGCAAAACATGGTAAACTGTCAGTGAATCAGTGGCCTTTGTCCTAGACTTAAATCTTCTGTTGGGACCACTCTCCAGAGGGAAACACTTGAACACTTAAGGAAGTCCTATTCACTGGCATTTTAACCTCAAACTTCCAGCAAATTCTGAGAATTTAAAGCCAGAATCCAGGGATAAATTGAGATCTTTGTTTTTGAAATTCAGAGCAAAAAGTTTTCTGAACTCTGATTGAAACTTGCTTTGAAATGAAGGAATATGGTCTTCAAAATATGCCATTTCTCCACAGGCCCACTTGGGTCTAAGTTAATTTATAAAGAATGTAAGAATGGTTAAGCAACTTTGTTCTAAGTAGTACATGTTGCAGGATTCAGATAAACTTGGTCTGCCTTAAAGGAGACAGAAACTTTGCCAACAAAAATGACGTTTTTTTAAAAAGTGGCAAGCAAAGAGTGAGGAAAAATAAATGTGAATTATCTGAACTGGTTTATTTCATTTTATTTTTCTATAAAAAAATAAATTTAGTGGGAAATAAGCTGATAAAATAACCTATCAAACTGTCCCCAAAAGATAAAGGACTTGTTTTCCAAAATAAACTAAAATAAAAGTCAAAGAACTAGACTAACATTTTGTACTGTGTATTTACAGCAAACATTTATTAGTGTAGCAAACTCCAGTAAATTATAGTTTCCAATCTGGTTTTGCAGACTCTCTGAGGAAAAGAGAAGATACTTATGGTTTTATCGCCTCTACTGCAATAATGAAAATTGCTCCCTTCCTTTGGTCCTGGGTAGTGCCCCTGGATGGGATGAAACAACTGTTTCGGAAATGCATACCATTTTGAGAAGATGGAAATTTTCTCACCCTTTGGAGGCACTTGGACTTTTGACTTCCAGGTAAGAATTGCATGACAGGCATGACATTACTAATGAGAAAAATTTGAAGAGAAAAGCTGTAGTACTATATGATTAATTCAATAGCAATTCCATTTGTTTCCAATTTCAGTAGCTATGAATATTAAATTTAGATAAATGTAAACTATGAATATAAATTTTAAACAAATCTAAACTGTAATTGTGTCTTCTGTACTAAACTTGAAATATAATTAATGGCCATAGTATCTTAAATGGAGAATCTAGTTGCTCTCACAGAAATAACAAAAAAAAAAAATTGAATAGGGAAAAATAAAATTCTCTACTTGTCCCCTTCTCAAAAGAAAAGAGTCCTTAAAAATTAAAACAATATCTTTTACTACTGAAACATGCAAAGCCTGGCAAAATACCCTGCTTACAGTAGGTTTTCAGTTAATAAGCCAATGATGATGACAAGAATAAAAGGAAAAGCTATCCCTTATATATTCTTCAGATCTTCCCTCAGAATAAAATGCATGGGGGTAGGGGATTGGGTGGGGCAATGACATCATCTTCTAGTTAAGGAGAAGCATGAGGGAACAAGTGTGGTGTCTGGCTCTGGTTTGGGGAAGCAGCTCTTCCTTGGCTTCTGTTTCATATTCAAAGCCAAGAAGAGATATTTTAAGTCTGTCTTGATGGCATCAGCTCACTGATGCCATGAAGAAAGTCTGCAATCTCTAGAGTCAGAGAAGAATTGTGACACCCAGTTCTATTCTAAATTCTCTCTCAAGATCCTGATGAAGGAGAAAGGAGGGAGAGAAAATGACACAAAGGACTTTTCAAAGGATTTATTTAGGCTTATTTTAAAATTTGTGTCTCTTATAAAACTTCTAGCATGGGAAAGGAAGAGAAAGTGCTTTCTTTTTCTATTATTTGTAAGCGTTAATAGGTTCCTCTGAATCTTCCAAGCTCAAAATTTACAAATTATCTTAAAATCCGACATGTTTTGTGCCTCTCACGTTGAATATTTTATTCAGTTTTCTGATGTCTTCCATTAATTACTGCATGCCCAGATGCCCACTCTTCCTTGATAGATGATAGATAGATAGATAGATAGATAGATAGATAGATAGATAGATAGATATAGAATTTTTCTTTTAGTTGAGCTTGCATCTTTTCCCCTTTTTATAAGGCTTCTTCTAGGTGGATCCTTCCTTGATCTTGCCAAGTAAAATTGATCACATCTTCCTAGTACAGTGCTTTGTTTCTTTATGAATTACATTTTATTGCAATGTGTTTACATGCAACATGTGAAACATGTAATTTGCCCATATTGGACTGAGAGCTAGTTAAGGCAAAACAGTTCATCATAGTGTTTCTGTTTCCCAAGGGCTTAATAATACCTGGGACATAGTAATTACTCAATATTGACTCAGTCACTCTCAAAAATACATTATGATTATTTATACTACTTTATTTTAATATTTAAATTATATTATTTGAGGGAATCATCGATTATCTTTATTTCCTACATCTCCTTGTACAGGTGAATGAATTAATGAAATAATGCTATGATAAGAAAATCAATGAACAATTGATTGGTTTCATTGGAATTATTTACAGTTCATACTTGTGTTTCAAGAACCTTCTGGAAAAAAATAAGTTCTCATTTCCACCTTACTCCTAACATCTTTTTCTGATTTAGATAGATAAGAATAGCCAATATATACAAAAATTTTTTGCTAAATTCTAGTTGTTTTTGGCTCAAGTAAGACTTAGAATATTAGCACAATTATTATTTTGTCATTCCTGAACTGATTAGCTCATAGAAATTTGGCTCAAAATGTGAAGGTTAAAAAAACAAAGTGAAGGTAACAATTCACAGAGTAAGAGAAGATTTAGCAAATCATATATACGATAAGGGAATTGTATTCAGAATATATAAATACTCTTACAACTCAATAACAAAACAATAAATAACCCAATTTTTAAATGGTCAGAGGAGGACTTCCCTGATGGTCCAGTAACTAAGACTCCCACTTCCAATACAGGGAGCCCGGGTTCGATCCCTGGTCAGGGAACTAGATTCCACATGCCACAACTAAGAGTTTGCATGCCATAACTAAAACATCCCGCGTGCCGCAACAAAGATCCCGCACACGGCAACGAAGATCCCATGTGCTGCAACTAAGACCAGGCACAGCCAAATAAATAAATATATTTTTTAAATAAATAAATAGTCAGAGGATCCAACATTTCCCCAAAGAAAATATACAAATGCCCAGTAAGCACATGAAAAGATGCTCAACATCATTAACCACTAGGGAAATATAAATGAAAACCACAATGAGATACCACTTCACACTAACTAGGATGGCTATAATCAAAAAGACAATAAGCACTGGCAAGGATGTGAAGAAATTGGAAATCTCATATATTGCTCAAGGGATTGTAAAATGGGGCAGCCACTTTGGAAAACAATTTGTCAGTTCATTAAATATTAAACATCAAGTTACCATATGACCCAACAATTCCACTCCTGGCTAATACTCAAGATAAATAAAAAGTAGGTTCACTCAAAAACTCCTACATGAATGTTCAGACCAGCATTATTTATAATAGCCAAAAAGTAGAAACACTCAAATGGCCATCAGCTAGTGAATGGATAGATAAAATGTGGTCTATCCATGCAATGTAGCAGTATTCAATAATAAGAAAGAACGAATATTAATATATGTTAATACATGAATGAACCTTGAAAACATGCTAAGCAAAAGAAGCTAGTCACAAAAGACCACGTATTGTATGATCCATATATGAGATGCCCAGAATAGGCAAATGGATAGAGACAGAAAGTAGATTAGAGATCACCTAGGGCTAGAGGAGAGGGAAAATAGGGAATGAGTGCCAATGGATATGAGGTTTCTTTTTGTGGTTATGGTTCCACAACTCTAGAAACGTGCTAAAAATCATTACATTGTACACTCTGAGTGAACTGTATGGTATTTATATCTCTATAAAACTATTAAAAATATTTAAAGAGTAATTGTAAAGGTAAAAACTATGACTATATCTCTAAAGCATAATTTTCTTATGGGACAACTTTCTGAAGTTTCTAAAGCATTAACTGGTGGGGTTTTTTTTTGGTAACTTATTATTGTTTTATTAAGATGTACCTTGGTCTATTTTAAAGACATTTAAATGTGTTAACTAATATTTTTTGTTAAGTTCATGTAATATATCTTACAAAAATCTTTGTCAGAATGAAGCCTGTAATGCTGATTAGTTTTCTTGCTTATAAAATAAGAGGATTCACTAGATGGACTTCAATATTCTGATTTCTGATAACTAAGCATAATTCTGTTTATAGGAGCCTTCTCTACTTAAAGAGATGCTGAACATCTATTTGATTCCCTTAATGTTTTAAATATAAAGATCATATTTTTACTTAGTGCTCCTTAATACTACCTCATTTTATTATCTACAATAACCTTAAGGCAAATACTATTATTATTCCAATTTTACCATTGAGGAAACTGAGGCTTACTGGGGTTAAGTTGCCCAACTGACATTAGTAAATTAAGGAGCTAGAGTTAAATCCAGAGATTTGGAGCTTGCAATCTGAACACTATGACTTACAGCCTTCCTACATAAATACATACTATTTGTTTACATACTAAATATGTAAATAAAACTATCCTAAAATAGTTTGATTATAGTAAATAGCAGTACTTACCATCTTATGCTTGGATGTTTCTACTTCACTGTGTAATTGCTTTTTTTCTGAATAACCAGATATTTAGAGGTTATAGGGACTGGTTTCAAAGTAGAGTGCTGTTTATTAAGCATCATTCAGGGAACTTAGTAGAAACTGGATTTATTTGCACATTGAACAGTTCCTTATCATGCATCAAAACAGGTCACTGAAAAGGTTAGAGTACTTCCATTGTACTTATCCTATGACTCCCACTCTCAGTTTAACTGAACTATTAAAAAACTTGAGGACAAGCTGTTTCCAGAAATGAGCCTTTCAACTTCTCTAAATTCAAAAGCTGACCTCTCTGAGAATAAACAGTTTATGCTTGTTAAGTGAGTTGTCAGGGTGAGTTCTTCAGAGGTCTGTATTTTTTCTCCTTTGAATAGTCTTATTTTTTCAATGGCTTAACCTCCTGAGAACTGGTGTGCTCCATTTCTAGCTTGGATAATTTTTACTATTGTTGATTACTTAATCCTGTTTGAAGGTTCACCACCTCCTTTTGGCTTACTTTTAGCAAGAGACATGTTGAGATTTGATTTAGCTCGTGTGGGCCATAGGGTGTTAATATTTCCATGACTGAGTGTTAGCAGTGTGTTCACCAGGTATTGATACTTCCATTAGAGAAGGCAGTACTGTCAGAATACCAGAGACCAAGGGCTAAGGTCTGTAGTTCTTGGCAGATGCTTGCTGTTTTCTTGAACCCTGGTGCACAGGTGCAACTATTCAACTGCTAATAATAAGCAGAAATTACCCAAGGAATTAGAAGGCAGTTCAAGGGAAGTATTCATTTAAAAATAGTAACTCTAAATAGGCATCAGAGGATTACATCAGAAGCTTAAATAAAAATTTGACAAGGTACCAGAACTTGCCATCCTACATGATGTGAAATTATTGTTTTGCAGGAAAAAGAGCAATACTTAATAGGCAGTGCTTTAGCTTTCAAAATCAGTTTCCTTGGAAAAATGTTCCACAAAAATGTTTGCACCAAACCACTATATTCTTTATTGTAGAGATTAATTAATGTGTGCTAAAGCCATTCTTAACTAGCATTGTAAGCAGGCAGAATAGAATATGGAAAAGGTAGACAGTTATAACTTCCACATCTGACTAAGTAATCAAGTGATGGATGATGGTGTATCCTTTCTATTTATTTATTGAGCAAAAATATGTGTACATGGAAATTGGCATGTAATGAATCAAAGAAGCCAAATTAGGTCATAATGACTGTCTCTAAACAGTTTAGAGGGAAAGACTCAAACTGAAGATCACACAATATACTCTATACTATAATCAAAGTATTAGGTGCTGTATGCCCCCAAGGAAGAGAGAGGCAGATTCTCTCAAGGAAAGTAAGAAAAACTTCACAAAGAAATTAAATTCTGACTTGAAACATTCATAAGAATTTCCTGAATGGAGAAAAGAGAAAATGGCATTCCAGGAAGAAAGACTAGCATGGTCACAGTTATGGAGGTTCAGAGAATAGTAATTTAATATAATATTGGAAGGGAATTGTACTGGGAGACAAGGTTGAAAAGGATGGTTCAGTTTAGGTCATTTGGGGCCTCATGAGTCAGGTAATTACTAGGAACTAACTTTACTGCAGCCCATGGAATTTTAAGAATGGGAGTCATACAATGAGATTTATTTTATACAGGGATAATTCTGTGAATTATTTTGAAGGGTGGACTGAAAAAAGAATAGAATAAGAGCAAGGATATTAGATAGATGCAAGTATTGAAATAGTCTACTTGAAAAACGGTCTGGGCCTGATCAAGGCATCAGTAGAAATTTACAGAACAGATTTGAGAAACACTTCAGAGGAAAGTGAAAAAGAGAGAGGAAATAAGGAAGACTTGGAGCTTTCTGATTTGGGTAAATGATAAATAATTACATCATTAACCAAGACAAGAATTATAGAAGAAAGAGCAGATTTGGGTAGTGAAGTTGGATGCCATACTTCAAGGCCTTGAAGAGGAAATGGAGAAAAATAAATTGTGCCTCTTGGAATAGGATTGCTAGTAAGGGCAAGAAGATCAGTAAAGTTGGAGGAGGTAAGAAAAATATTTTGATGTTTGGGGTTCATATATTTGTTGAAATAAAAGACCTTCAAGCATGTTTAAAAACTGAGATGAAAGATGCATGAAGGGAAGATCAGAAAATAGGGATGGATGAACTGACAAAATGAGATGGCACCAACAGCCAACAACCTGGACCAAAAATGCAAATAGAAATTTTGTCAAGGAGAGGAAGAGAGTAACTTGTTCCTCTCAGTTGGGAGGGAAGGAAAAATATGAATATGATTTTAGATAACTATGGATATGGAAGAGAAAAATGTGAAAGTTTCAGTATTCTCCATGAAGGGAGAGTCAAGGTGATATACTAAAAATGAAAAACGTAGAAGTGCATATACCCAAAGATATGTATCTTGCCTTTGTGTACTTTTGAAGAGTTTCTGGAGTTACTTCCATATTTCATGGTTGATAATATAAGCTTTGAAATCAAACATATCTATCTCTGCCACTTATTACTTGAATGACCTTGGACAAGTTTTGGGAGTAATAAGCATCATGTACCTTACAGGATAAAGTACTTATGAGAGCTTTCAGTAAATGCTGCCAATCATTTTTATCGTCATTATCCTCTTCATCATAACTATACTTTTAAGAGAGTTTAGAGTTTTCAGATTTTTTTCAGTGCCAAATTATAAATATCAATAAATTCATGGGAACAATTTCATTTCTAGTAAGCTTCAGTAAGCTTAAATTCACTTGTCAAAATGTATATGTTAAAAGAGTTAGCAACTTAATAAATATTTGACAATGGAATAATGACTTATAGCTTACTTATTAAGCTCTTTTACAATATGTTATGTGATTCAGCCTATAAAACAATCTCTTTAATATTGTTACCAACATCTACAAATTCCATTTTACTGATCCCCATTTTACAGATAAAGAAATTGAAACCCAATTTGTCTATTCATTCACTCAATAGGTACTTATTGATGGCCTACTTATGCTTGGCCCTGAAGCAAGCATATTAAGCAAAAAGATACATAATCTTGCCTTTATGAAGTTGCAGTCTACTGGAGGTGGGGAGAAATAGGCCACTACCAAATTATAAATGTAAAATAACAGGTGTTATAACAGCTCTGAGTGAAAAGCACATGGTTCCATGATAACATAAAGGACCCAAATCTTTTCTCCAGAGTGGGAAAATTCTTCCCTGAGGAAGTTATGTTTGATTTCAGATCAAAGATGAATGAGAATGAATTGGTGAAAAAGGAGAGTAAGAGAAGAGCTTCCTGGGAAGAGGGAATCTATGAAATGCGGAAACTGTGTTTAAGAAACGGGAAGAAAGCCAGTGTGCCTAGAATCCAGGGAAGGAGTGTGTCATATAAGATGAACAGATATGTTCAGATGGAACTAGAAGATCATGTTAAGGTCTTCTAAACAGTACCATGTTAAGCAACTTGGTCTTTATTCTGATAGCAACAGGAAGGCCATAAATGATTTTCAGTGAGAGAATATTTTGAATTGACCTTCATCTTTCAAAGATTCCTCTGGTTTCTGAGTGAGGCATGGATTTGGTGAGGGAAGGAAAAGTAGATGAGAGAAGATGAGGTAGGAAGCTATAGAAGTAGTCCAGATGTCAGAGAATGGCAAGTCAGCCTTAGAAGGTGGTGGTGGTGACATAATAAAATGAAGAGAATCAGAACATTTAGAAGTAAAAATGACAGGATTGACTGGGGAGGAGTAGTGAAAAAGAGGGGTATCAAGGATTACTTTTTAGGTTTCTGTCTTATGTAAGTAGGAGGATAATAGAAGCATTCCGTAAGATGAGGCATGCTGGGTGACAAACAGATTATAGAAGAACAAGAACCCTGCAGTTCAGGCTTTGTATGTTGGCTTTGAGGTGTGCTTGAGGTGACTGGTGGTGGTTCAACAAAGATATCTAAGCTAGAGACCCCGATCTGGAAATCATCCAGAGAAGAATGTGAATTAAGTCAAGGGTGCAGATAAATTTGTTTAGAGAGAGAGGGCATAAGATAAGAAGAACCTTTATATTTAGATTCAAAATCCCTATTTTTTTTCTTAACTTCATGTTGCTTTTGCATGTAATGTCTAATGCATACAAACACAAAATCTCCCCATTGTGCTTTCAATACACCACTTGCTTAAGATAGGACCTTTCTAAGCTTATCTATAAGTAAAATCAAAATGCAATCATAAAGAGGAACAAAATCAATAACTACTCTTTAATTTTAAATAATAATTTTAATTAATACATGACTATATAGTTAATTCCCAATATCCATGCATAAGTCCATAGACTATCCATCAGGAAACGTCTGTATAGTTCCTGTGTCCCTTTGGGCCTATGATTCATTCTTATTCCTTTTGGTTCATGACTGGACCAATGCCCCAATCCAAACATACAAATTACACTGCTCACTATTATATGTCTCTTTGATCCACTTAGAATGAAATAAAATTAAAAATAAACCCAAATTAGTCTTGTGCATATCATATAAGCATATATGATAATATCTAGTCAAAAGGTTAGAAGGCCTTGCTAGAAAAACTGGCCTAGTATTCTGGATATTTGGAGTCTAGTTGCAGTGTCACCATGAATGACCTTAGGAAAACAGCTCAAACTCTCTGAGTTTCAGTTTCTTCATCTGTACAATCAGTAGGTTGAACCAGGTCTCCAAGTTTCCTTGAATTCTAATATTTTGTAATCATGTGAAAATTTTTGAAGGAACATGAATTATTCAGTAGATAGAAGTTGGCGACCATCTTAAAGAAGCCTTATTCACCATTTTTCCCAGAAAAAAATTTCTTCTGTCACGTCTGATTGTTTTTTGAAAAATAGCAAAGATATTCATATTGACATTTTTCTTCCAAGTTGATGCTGAGTGTGTCATCAGACTCAAAACCTGTTGGAAAAACAGTTCTGTACTTCTGATGGTTTTCTAATTCTAACCTGACATTGGGGCTTTTAACTGTGAATAGCCTCATGGCATTCTGCCTGAATTCTTAGTGTGTTTTCAGAAGTCTGACATTTCTGTTACACTTAAATTTGACCTCAGATTTCTTTGCTTTTCAGTTTACTCCAAGCTGCTTTTTTTAAAGGTCATTTGTTACATTGCATTTGGCTTTCACCCATCACTTTAAAAGTTCTTTGAGTAAGGTATTGACCCTATATCGTTTTTCAAACTAGAAAAAGGAGAACAAAAGAGAAAAAGAAAGTAAATAAGAAAAAAGTAGAAATGACAAAATAACAAGTCAAATGGAAAAAGTTGAAAGATGTATTTTTCTGTTGAAATTTCACTTCACAGTTCCACTGGTCCTGTTGAAGCTTGTCTGAATCCTTTGTGATATTCCTATAAGCCCTCTGAGATGAGAGAAATTATAAATGTTTGAGGGAAAAGAGGAGGAATGACAATTCCCAAGTCAGATGACTGCAAAGCCAATTTTTCATTCAGGGAAGACATAGGTTGATGTGCTGCTGTCTTAGAAACAGGGCACAAGTGCTGATTCCTTGACTTATGGCCCCACTACAATAACACATGCCAAAACTATGTTGTATATCCAAAGTTTTCAAAGTGATGTCTATAGTCCTAAGGATGTTTACAGCGATGTCACAAGATCGAAATTATTTCCATAATAATTCTAAGATGTCATTTCTCTTTGTCACACTCATTCACTCATGAGTGTAGAGTGGGATTTTCCATAGACTACGTGACATGCAATATTGCAACAAAGTTAATGCTGAAGCAGATAGAGAATTCAGCTGTCTTCCATTAAGCCAGACATTAGAGACAAAAATGTTAAACAAGATCATTCTTCTCACTAAATTTTTTCTTTGTGAAAATATAGGCATATTTCATAGAAACAGTGTTCATGTTAGCCAGTAATGGGATTATTAATGTCATATAAAATGAACTGATAAATATTTCTTAAATGTCCTGGTTTTATTTCTAATTGGTTATTGTTGATAGACATAACTCACATACACAAAAACTCTTTGGAATCTTCCATAATTTTTAAGAGTGTAAAAGGGTCTGGATACCAAAAAATAAATTAGAGAACTTTTATTGTACAGCAAATTCTAACCACTGACCAGTTTCTGCTTCTACCTTGAGCCAAAAAATTACCTAAATACTTGATACTCTTCCTTTCCTGCCCATGTAAAGATTCAGTTCCAACTTATTTCTCTGCTTGACTTTAAACTTTATGTTTACCCTACATTGTTGGTAAAATATAAAGTTGATGTTTCACTGAAGTTTCTTTGAAAAATGTTTATCTTGAAGTTGTTTTAATTTTACTTAATTTTTTTTCACATTTTGAGGTTTTTTGCCACGTCTTAGATTCTTTCTATCAACTTTTACAGTCAGTCTTCAAGGAGTATTTTTTCTTTGTGTCCAAATGTCCTCATTGGACAGTAAGCTATTTTAAGGTAATTCCTTAACAATTACCATACACAGTTATATTTACCTTAGCTATGGTATCTTGTCCTTTTAGAAATCCCAGGGATGCAATTGTTAGCTCAATTCGGAAGCAACTAAACCCTGAATATATAGAATCACTGATCACGAAACTCATATAAAACTGAATAGTAAGCCAGTCTTGATGTTTTTGCTTTTGACCATAATTGTTTCTTTGCTCCTCTCTTCAGAGATGCTTGGGAAACTAAATTAGATAACGTAAGGTTACTTAAATGGACATTTAAAAAATTATGAATAACATTAAATAAGTGATTATTTCACTGGACTCTTCTTATGCCTAATTTTTTAAAATTTCATAATAAATGAAAATTTGTTTCACCTTACATAATCTCCTCCCCAACAAGTAATGGAATTTTACTGATCTTATATCCTTTTAATACCTCAAAACAGATAGATCTCCATTTATTACATTTTAAATTATCTATTTTCTTATTGATTATAAGGAAGTTTCTTATAAATATAAACAAAGACCTAATTGACATAAGCCTGATGAATCTTCTAACGAGACTTCCATTTATTCTCCAGACTCAAGGTGTTATGTCCATACCTATAGTAATTACTAATCCCAAGGTTAGCAGGGTCACTAGAGAGTGGCTCTGGTTTATTATCGGCAAAAATTATACTTATTTTTCAAGCAAATCAGGTCATTGGAAAGTACAATAACCTGGCTTGTGGAAAATTCAAAATAGGTTGCAGTTCTTCTGATACATATGACGTTTCAGTGTGTAAATATCACACCACAGTCAGAGAACTAATATGGGTAGCCCTCACCTCATTGAGGAGCGAGTTACTGAGCATGAAATGCCAAGAACTATATCCCCAAAGATTAAATAGTTTCAGACAACATCACAGGAAAGAAATGCCAGGATTTGTGGAACATGTTTGTCCATTGATCTGTGGCTAAGTTCATGGCCCTGAAAAGGTATTAAGCATAAATTCTCCAGAGGCAGAGATCCCTATTTGGGCCTATCATGTTAAAAGAATATTCTCAATCAACTACAAGATATGAGGCTTGTTCTTTTACTCAACAATGTGCACTCTTAAAAGGACATATGATTTGGATCTTTTTTCTAGTGGTAATATATTTGCAATTATTAATATATTTTCATAGTTAATTGAATGAGACTTACTTTAAAAATTATTTTTTTTAGTAACCAATAGAACTTTCATATAGAAAACTTGAAAAAGTAAGCATAAAAAAGGAAACTAAAGTCATCCATGACATTTCCATCCAGAAATTTGGTATTCATATTTTGATCCTTCCTTTTCCATCTTTCTTGTTAAGCATATGGAAAAATGCACACATTTTTCTAAATGGTATTATACTGCACAAATTGCACAAATTTTTCAAAATATTCTCATATTATTAAATATTATTTTAATATTTTAATGACAGCATGTATTTTATCATATGGTCATAGCACATTTAACTTAACTGCTTATTTTTAGATATTTATATTATTTCCAATTTTGTTTGCATACATATATCCTCACACACACCTTTGATTATTTTCTTAGGAAAAATTCCCAAAGTAGAATTGCTAGATACAGGAGTAAGCACATTTTAAAGATTCTTTTTAAATACATGTTCCCGTATATTGCCAGCAATATATGAAAGAGCCCATTTCCCAGGAACTTCACCAACACTGCCAGCGTCTCCTTTAATGTGAGCAACTCTTCCTAAAATAGTCAAATTCAAGTTATATTTGGATATGTTTTAATGTCGTTAGGTCTTAGTCACATCTCAAGATGTCTTGTGGTTCATTTCTTAGCAATTTCTCTTCCAATTTCTTCCTGAACTTCAAGCAACAGTAATGAATAAAAAGAGACATTCCTTTCTATGAAGGTGCAAAAACATTCTTCCCAGCATTTGCACATGTTAATACAATATATAATTTTCCTTTTGGACTATACTATACAGATATTACTAGTTTTTTGTTCTCCTGTTCCTGAGGAGCCTGAAAAAAAGAAAATAAACCTTTCTTTTCCCTTACCTTCAGATTTGTTTTTCTCTTACTGTTTGACTGAGAGGGAAAAAAAATCTGGAATTTGTATGAGTGGTGTTTGTGGAATTAAGCCTATTGCTACCAATGTAAATTATCTCAGAGCACAAGAAATAAGATGGGCTCCATAGTATGATATCCTTCATTATTATCTTCATGGCCAATGCATTTTTATTAATCACTCAACATGTATGGAGCATGGTGCTAAATTCTAGAAATAAAAAAAAAAGAAGATAGAACAATCTTTATCTTCAGTTTATATATTCACTAGCTGAGGAATGAAGATACATATATATAAAATGATAAATCCTAATACACACTAGCATATCCTAATTGCCCAGTGGATTTAACCACTCAAGGCCCTTGGAGTTCAGAGAAGTGATTGCTAAAGATTGGCGTAGTGGCCTTCAAGGGGATTTGATCCACATTTTGAAGGATGACTAAAACTTTAAGAAGAGAAGGGAGGGTGTTTCAAGCAGAGGTTACAGTGCTCACAAAGATGAGAATGAGCATAGGATTTTCAAAATAAAAATAACATACAATGAGCCAGAGCAGTTTATTCAGTATTACAGTAGTAGAAAAATCTGGAGTGTTCAGCCAGCCTTGAATATCTAAATGAATAGTATGGGCCTGAGAGGTCCTTTGAAAATAGAAAACCATTTAATGGTTTATGAGAAATGAACTTACAAAATAATTCTGGAAATTTTATAAGGTATTGCTATGAAAAATGCTAATACCAGCATGAGATAATTATGGCCTAGCATAGACAGTTGCAGAAGAAATTGAAACAAGTGTAGATGCTAGAGCCATTGGGATAGAAAAATCAACAGAACTTGGCAACTGATGAGATATAAAGATAAGAGACTACTAGGCATTCCACAAATATATTCAGTTATGCTTGGACTAGGGATATAAATGATTGAGCCTATCCTCAACCATGTGTATAGAATCCCATAGAGAAGGGTGTGGTGAACTCAACAGGGGGCTAGAAAGTGGCTGGGACTGCTTCACCAGTAAATTGATGCTTGAGCTTTGACTTCAAGGGTGAATAGAATTTCACCAGATGGAAAGGGGGAAAAATTAAATGAAGGGGGCAAAGAGGGAGAAAATATAACCATTAAAATTTCAGACCTACATGACTGGAGAAAGGTGATAACACAGACTGCAAGACAGAAGTCTGATAGTAGAGATGTTTTAAGTGGAATGATAATTAATTCAGTTTAGACATTTCTCAAATATGTGGCGAGTGTCCACCAATCTAGAGGCAATGCAGACACATATATGAATGAAACAGGCAAAATTTTTCTGCTTTCAGAGTGTTTACCTTCTAGTGTTTGGAAATAAATACATAATTACCAGTATAGTGTTCACCAAGGGCTTTTGTTTTGTTGTGATATTTGTTTTCTATTTTTCCTTCTTTGTTGTCATTCACATCAATAAGATAAAGTAGGCACACAGGAAGGCATGGATGACTAGTATCGGACCTAAGTCATCGCTTAGGCAACAAAATATACCAACTAACTATTCCCTCTAAGACTTCAAACTGTCCTCAAACTGACCTTGACATCTACAAGCCACAGACAAATGGTTTAGTAATTGAGAATAATAAATTAGTCAATCACATTTCGTTAGGAGAAAATAAAGTCTTAGGGCGCTAAAACAAGCTGACCTTCTTCCAGCTTTGCATTTTTATTACATCATTTCTGCTCTCCATCTGTGCTTAATGCTATGCTAAGATGTCCTGACCTTAGCGGTACTTCTTGAGATGTGCCTGGGCTACATTCTCACTAGGTCTTTTTGCTAGAATGTTCATAGGGAGAAAATTATTGCAAAAGTATTTGCAGGTCAGAAATAAGGGTTTTGGATGACTAACCTTGGAAGTGAAATTCTTCTTGCAATTGAAATGCTCAATTTAAATGAAAAAAATATGTAACCTGTTTAAGCAGTGCATTTCAAACTGCTATCAAGGACAGTTGGGAGATACTGAGTAATGCCATTTTTTCCTTTACACTGTAGCTGCATAGTATTCATTTCACCCTTCAGTAACCTGACATGTTGAAAAGAGACTGGGCCTTGAAGAGTTTAAAGTTTTCTGACATCCACAGTATTGAGACCCAGTCTTTAGAGCTCTCACCTGACTGGTTGAAAAGTATTTTGTTTGTTCCCATACAAAAGGATTTGGGGGTTTTGTTCATTCATGTCTTTGTTTTTAAGTGAATTACTATAAAAAGTTTCCTTCAAGTTTTAAATTATACATACTAATTTTTTAAGACTTGTTTAAAATTAATTGCTCTTATCAATACCCTTGTTATATCTACTAATCTACATACTAAGTATGGTGTCAAAGTTATATCTAGGCACTTCCCAGGAGCTAGAGATAATTGAATCTACTTCTACTGATGGAGCAAGAGAATGGCAATCGGAGGAGCCTATCAGAGGAGCACAGTCATCCCTCAGTATCCTCAGGAGATTAGTTCCAGGACCCCTGCAGATACCAAAACTCAGAAGCTTAAGTCCCTTACTTAAAATGGTGTAGTACAGTCAACCCTATGTACCCACAGATGAGAAACCTGCCAATATGAAGAGCAACTACAGGGTTTCAAATGCTAACTAAATTTAGTTCAGTAACAAACTTTTATTGTGTCTAATTGGTGCTAAATCTTACAACAGGCATTTGCAGTCCAAAAATGAGTAAGGCATAGTTACCCTCAAGAACTTAACAGTCTAGTAAGATTTAGCTGTATTGAGTTATTTGTGCTTATTTATTGTAAGATACTTTAGATTTCTGGTTTTCATTATCATCTGGCCAAAACTCATTTAAATATACCATATCCCACTTTTAATCATATATGCCATCAGGTCTCCAGCTGGTAATAATTTACTTAAATATATGGCTAAATAATAAGCAAAAATTTTTATATATTTTAGAAAATATCTTTTATATTCTATAATCCACATTTTATAGGCAGGAAAGCTGGCAGGGATCTGAAAGTCAAAACAACTTTCTACTGCAGTTCATAGGAGAGTACAGACTATGAAAAAGAATGATTATTTGGTGCTAATGAGCATCTTAATTGATTGTGAGATTATTATTTTATCTAATGCATTGGAAGTGAAATTAATTCTCTGTTTTCTTGATATTTCTCATGCATTATTTTATACTGTTAACAGCTTAGTAGATATATTTACTTTGTATTAGTTTTCCAGATCAAGAAATTCGTAAAGTGGCAGTTCAACAGTTAGACAACCTCTTGAATGATGAACTACTGGAATATCTCCCACAGCTAGTTCAGGTAAGAACAGCAAAGTTGCCAAGGGATTCCAGGATTTTAACCAATAATTCTCTAAAACACTTCCCAGTGAATCAACAATAGACTACATAAAAGTGATAATTGCAATTTGGCCAGCCAGAAGGCTAAAAAATTATAGCTCATATGTCAATATGGGTACCACAGACATTCTCTAGCCAAAACTGGTTACAGTTACAAAAAAGGTATATAAACGCCAAAAGGGAAAATTTTTAGAAAACAACTTCACTTATTAATTAGAACAGGAAAAAATTAGAAATGCTTGTGATGAAATATTTGTATCCAACTGTATATATAAAACGTAAAAAATTAACCGAATAAATATTATGTAGAAAATAGTCATTTACTAGGCATCCGCTCATAATATTTTTCTTGCTTTTCCCATATTCTAATATTAATTATAGATTTTATAAAAGTGGTTTCTAATAACCAAATTCTGCTGCCAGGTAGTACACTTTTATGACATCAAATATCACAATATTGGAGTAATTTTGGAAAATAATATAAATTTATCTAGAAATACGATCAAGGATTGATTTAGTCTGAATATGTTGAAATATAAACAGTTACACAAATGGTCATGTATTGATATATGACTGAATATCCAAAATATAAGCAATGATTTTTTTTCTAAGTTAACTGTATACTGAATGCTGAATAGGTCTAAAACAGTGGTCTTTATGTTTTTCTTTTGTCTTGCTTTTAACACAGGTATTTTCTTATCTGAAATGTCAGGTTGTAGTTACAAGCTATTTTAAGTGTCAGGTGCCTCAGGTTTTGAATTTAGGACAGGAGACCCTAAGACTGAAGTGGGGAGCTTCTATGAATAGCCTTGAGTACCATGTTACTTTACAAACAGAATATGCACTTCTCTAAAGGCCACCTAAAGAGAGAGCTGGTTTAGAAATATATATACCATAGAGTTGCTTCTACCACTCCTTATAGTTTTGACTTCCCTAGGCTTGCCAGGATAGTGTAGTGAAAATGAAGATTAATGCAACTTGCAGGAACACTATTCATCTCATGCCTCATGAATATGGGCAACCTGCTGTATCTAACCCAACTCAAAAAAATAAGTTTTTACAAAAGTTTATGTAGATTAAATCCATTTGAAAACCCCAATCGGAATCAATAACACTTGGCACCAGGAATGTCGCTGAGAGCCATATGCCTGTAAATGCAAATTCGTAGACAAGGTGAACACAGGGTCCAACATAGCAAATACACAGAGGTAAAGATAAGTAACATTGCAACTATTCTCTAATTAAAAATGATGGTTATAGAGCTTCCCTGGTGGTGCAGTGGTTGAGAGTCCGCCTGCCGATACAGGGGACGCGGGTTCGTGCCCCACTCCGGGAGGATCCCACATGCCGTGCAGCGGCTGGGCCCATGAGCCATGGCCGCTGAGCCTGCGTGTCCGGAGCCTGTGCTCCACAATGGTAGAGGCCACAGCAGTGAGAGCCCCGCGTACCGCAAAAAAAAATGATGATTATAAACTCATGTGAGATGGAAAAAAATCTATGATGTGACTGGAAAATAAATGAAAGTTGAGAAGAATTTTCAAAACATTCATTGTGGGGTTTGCCCTTACACTTCAGTGCTCCACCCTGACATTAAAACTTTCCAAGACATGAGAGACCTTCAAGATGGTGGAAGAGTAAGACGTAGAGATCACCTTCATCCCCACAAATACATCTACATGTGGAACAACTCCTACTGAACACTGGCAGAAAACGTCAGACTTCCCAAAAGGCAAGAAACTGGGTAGGGCAAAAGAAAAAAGAAAAAACAGAGACAAAAGAATACGGATGGGGCCTGCACCTATAGAAGGGAGCTGTGAAGGAGGAAAAGATTCCACACACTAGGAAGCCCCTTCACTGGCAGAGATGGGGTGTGGCAGGGGGGAAGTTTCGGAGCCACAGAGGAGAGCGCAGCAACGGGTGCGAAAGGCAAAGCGGACAGATTCCCGCCCAGAGGATCGGTGCCGACCAAGACTCACCAGCCCGAGAGGCTTGTCTGCTCACCCGCCAGGGCAGGGGGGCACTGGGAGCTGAGGCTCAGGATTCAGAGGTTGGATCCCAGGGAGAGGACTGGGGTTGGCTGTGTGAACACAGTGTGAAGGGGGCTAGTGCACCACAGCTAGCTGGGAGGGAGTCCGGGGAAAAGTCTGGAACTGCCGAAGAGGCTAGAGACCACTCTTTCAGGGTGCATGAGGAGAGGGGATTCAGAGCACTGCCTAAACGAGATCCAGAGAGGGGCGCGAGCCACGGCTATTTGTGCGGACACCAGAGACGGGCATGAAACGCTAAGGCTTCTGCTGCAGCCACCAAGAAACCTGTGTGCAAGCACAGGTCACTATCCACACCTCCCCTCCCAGGAGCCTGTGCAACCTGCCACTTCCAGGATCCCGTGATCCAGGGACAACTTCCCCGGGAGAACACACAAAGCCTCAGGCTGGTGCAACTCACGCTGGCCTCTGCCGCCGCAGGCTCGCCCCACATTCCATACCCCTCCCTCCCCCTGGCCCGAGTGAGCCAGAGCCCCTGAATCAGCTGCTCCTTTAACCCCGTCCTGTCTGAGCAAAGAACAGATGTCCTCAGGCGACCTACATGCAGAGGCGGGGCTAAATCCAAAGCTGAACCCCAGGAGCTGTGCGAACAAAGAAGAGAAAGGGAAATCTCTCCCAGAAGCCTCAGGAGCAGCGGATTAAATCTCCACAATCAACTTGATGTACGCTGCATCTCTGGACTACCTGAAGAGACAACGAATCGTCCCAGAATTGAGGTGGTGGACTATGGGAAGAGCAATATATATTTTTTTTTCCTTATTCTCTTTTTGTGAGTGTATATGTGTATGCAACTTTGTGTGATTTTGTCTGTATAGCTTTGCTTTTATCATTTATCCTAGGGTTCAGTCTGTCCTTTATTAATATTATTTTTAATTACTTTACAATTTTTTATTTTTTAAAATTATTTTTTATTTGGTACTTTAATAAATTTATTTTATTTTATTTTATTTTTCTTTGTTTCTTTTTTTCTCCCCTTTCTTCTGAGCCATGTGGCTGACAGGGTCTTGGTGCTCCAGCTGGCTATCAGCCATGTGCCTCTGAGGTGGGAGAGCAGAGTTCAGTACATTGGTCCACCAGAGACCTCCCGGCTCCACATAATATCACATCGTGAAAGCTCTCCCAGAGATCTCCATCTCAACGCCAAGACCCAGCTCCACTCAACGACCAGCAAGTAACAGTACCGGAAAACCTATGCCAAAAAACTAGCAAGACAGGAACACAACCCCACCCATTAGCAGAGAGGCTGCCTAAAATCAGAATAAGGTCACAAACACCCCAAAACACACCACCGGATGCAATCCTGCCCACCAGAAAGACAAGATGCAGCCTCATCCACCAGAACACAGGCACTAGTCCCCTCCACCAGGAAGCCTACACAATCCACTGAACCAACCTTAGCCACTGGGGGCAGACATCAAAAACAACGGGAACTACAGACCTGCAGCCTCTGAAAAGGAGACCCCCAAAACAGTAAGTTAAGCACAATGACAAGATAGAGAAACACACAGCAGTTGAAGGAGCAAGGTAAAAACCCTGCAGACCAAACAAATGAAGAGGAAATAAGCAGTCTATCTGAAAAAGAAGTCAGAATAATGATAGTAAAGATGATCCAAAATCTTGGAAATAGAATGGAGAAAATACAAGCAACGTTTAACAAGGACCTAGAACACCTAAAGAGAAAAACAAACAATGATGAACAACACAATAAATAAATTAAAAATTCTCTAGAAGGAATCAATAGCAGAATAACTGAGGCAGAAGAACAGATAAGTGACCAGGAAGATGAAATAGTGGAAATAACTACTGCAGAGCAGAATAAAGAAAAAAGAATGAAAATAATTAAGGACAGTCTCAGAGACTTCTGGGACAACATTAAACACATGAACATTCCAAGTATAGGGGTTCCAGAAGCAGAAGAGAAAAAGAAAGGGACTGAGAAAATATTTGAAGAGATTACAGTTCAAAACTTCCCTAATATGGGAAAGGAAATAATCAAATCCAGGAAGCACAGAGAGTCCCATACGGGATAAATCCAAGGAGAAACATGCCAAGACACATATTAATCACACTATCAAAAATTAAATGCAAAAAAATAAAAAATAAATAAAGAAGGTAGACAGAAAAAAAATTAAATGCAAAGAAAAAATATTAAAAGCAGCAAGGGAAAAACAACAAATAACATACAAGGGAATCCACATAAGGTTAACAGCTGGTCTTTCAGCAGAAACTCTGCAAACTAGAATGGAGTGGCAGGAAATATTTAAAGTGATGAAACGGAAACACCTACAATCAAGATTACTCTACCCAGCAAGGATCTCATTCAGATTTGATAGAGAAATTAAAACCTTTACAGACAAGCAAACACTAACAGAATTCACACCACCACACCAGCTTTACAACAAATGCTAAAGGGACTTCTCTAGGCAGGAAACAGAAGAGAAGGAAAAGACCTACAATAACAAACCCAAAACAATTACGAAAATGGTAATAGGAAAATACATATTAATAATTACCTTAAATGTAAATGGATAAAATGCTCCAACCAAAAGTCACAGACTGGCCAAATGGATACAAAAACAAGACCCATATATATGCTGTCTACAAGAGACACACTTCAGACCTAGAGACACAAACAGACTGAAAGTGAGGAATGGAAAAAGATATTCCATGCCAATGGAAATCAAAAGAAAGCTGGAGTAGCAATTCTCATATCAGATAAAATAGACTTTAAAGAAAAGACTATTACAAGAGACAAAGAGGGACTCTACATTATGATCAAAGGATCAATCCAAGAAGAAGATATAACAACTGTAAATATGTATGCACCCAACATAGGAGCACCTTAATACCTAAGTCAAATGCTAACAGTCATAAATGGGGAAATCGACAGTAACACAATACTAGTAGGGGACTTTAACGCCCAACTTTCACCAATGGAGAGATCATCCAAAATGAACATAAAAAAGGACACACAAGCTTTAAATGATACATTTAACAAGATGGAATTAACTGATATTTATAGGACATTCCATCTCAAAACACCAGAATATACTTTCTTCTCAAGTGCTCATGGAACATTCTCCAGGATCGATCATATCTTGGGTCACAAATCAAACCTTGGTAAATTTAAGAAAATTGAAATCATATCAAGTATCTTTTCCGACCACAACGCTATGAGACTAGATATCAATTACAGGGAAAAAAATCTATAAAAAATACCAACACATGGAGGCTAAACCATACGCTACTTAATAACCAAGAGGTCATTGAACAAACTTAAGAGGAAATCAGAAAATACCCAGAAACAAATGACAATGAAAACACAACGACACCAAACCTATGGGATGCAGCAAAAGCAGTTCTAAGAGGGAAGTTTATAGCAATACAATCATACCTCAAGGAACAAGAAACATCTCAAATAAACAAGCTAACCTTACAGCTAAAGCAATTAGAGAAAGAAGAAGAAAAAAAACCCAAAGTTAGCAGAAGGAAAGAAATCATAAAGATCAGGTCAGAAAGAAATGAAAAAGACATGAAGGAAACAATAGCAAAGATCAATAAAACTAAAAGCTGGTTCTTTGAGAAGATAAACGAAATTGAAAAACCATTAGACAGACTCAGCAGGAAAAAAAGACAGAAGACTCAAATCAACAGAATTAGAAATGAAAAAGGAGAAGTAACAGCTGACACTGCAGAAATACAAAGCATCATGAGAGATTACTACAAGCAAATATATGCCAATAAAATGGACAACGTGGAAGAAATGTACAAATTCATAGAAATGCACAGCATTCTGAGACTGAACCAGGAAGAAATAGAAAATATAAACAGACCAATCACAAGCACTGAAATTGAGACTGTGATTAAAAATCTTCCAACAAACAAAAGCCCAGGACCAGATGGCGTCACAGGTGAATTCTATCAAACATTTAGAGAAGACCTAACACCTATCCTTCTCAAACTCTTCCAAAATATAGCATAGGGAGGAACACTTCCAAACTCATTCTGCAAGGCCACTGTCACCCTGATACCAAAACCAGACAAAGATGTCACAAAGAAAGAAACTACAAACCAATATCACTGATGAACGTAGATGCAAAAATCCTCAACAAAATACTAGCAAACAGAGTCCAACAGCACATTAAAAGCATCACACACCATGATCAAGTGGGGTTTATCCCAGGAATGCAAGAATTCTTCAATATATGCAAATCAATAAATGTGATACACCATATTAACAAATTGAAGGAGAAAAACCATATGATCAACTCAATAGATGAAGAAAAAGCTTTTGACAAAATTCAACACCCATTTATGAAAAAAACCCTCCAGAAAGTAGAAATAGAGGGAGTTTACCTCAACATAATAAAGGCCATATATGAAACACACACAGCCAACATCGTTCTCAATGGTGAAAAACTAAAACCATTTCCACGAAGATCAGGAAAAAGACATGGTTGCCCACTCTCACCACTATTATTCAACACAGTTTTGGAAGTTTTAGCCACAGCAATCAGAGAAGAAAAAGAAACAAAGGGAATACAAATCGGAAAAGAAGTAAAAAACTCTCACTGTTTGCAGATGACATGATACTATACATAGAGAGTCCTAAACCCTCTACCAGAAAACTACTAGAACTAATCAATGAATTTGGTAAAGTAGCAGGAAACAAAATTAGTGCGCAGAAATCTCCTGCATTCCTGTACCCTAATGGTGAAAAATCTGAAAGAGAAATTAAGGAAACACTCCCATTTACCATTGCAACAAAAAGAATAAAATACCTAGGAATGAACCTACCTAAGGAGACAAAAGACCTGTATGCAGAAAACTATAAGACACTGATGACAGATATTAAAGGTGATACAAAGAGATGGAGAGATACGTTCTTGGATTGGAAGAATCAATATTGTGAAAATTACTCTACTACCCAAAGCAATCTACAGATTCAATGCAATCCCTATCAAACTACCAATGGAATTTTTCACATAACTAGAACAAAAAATTTCAGTTTGTGTGGAAACACCAAAAACCCCAAAGAGCCAAAGCAATCTTGTGAAAGAAAAATGGAGCTGGAGGAATCAGGCTCCTGTATTTCAGACTACACAAAAAGCTACAGTAATCAAGACAGTATGGTACTGGCACAAAAACAGAAATATAGATCAATGGAACAGGATAGAAAGCCCAGAGATAAACCCACGCACGTGGTCACCTTACCTTTGATAAAGGAGGCAAGAATATACAATGGAGAAAAGACAGCCTTTTCAATAAGTGAGGCTGGGAAAACTGGACAGCTATATGTAAAAGAATGAAATTAGAACACTCCCTAACACCATACACAAAAATAAACTCAAAATGGATTAAAGACCTAAATGGAAGGCCAGACACAATAAAACAATTAGAGGAAAACATAGGCAGAACACTCTATGACATAAATCACAGCAAGATCTTTTTGACCCATCTCCCAGAGAAATGGAAATAAAAACAAAAATAAATAAATGGGACCTAAAGAAACTTAAAAGCTTTTGCACAGCAAAGGAAACCATAAATGAGACCAAAAGACAACCCTTAGAATGGGAAAAAATATTTGCATTGAAGCAACCCACAAAGGATTAATCTCCAAAATTTACAAGCAGCTCATGTAGCTCAATGTCAAAAAAACAAACAACCCAATCCAAACACGGGTAGAAGACCCAAACAGACATTTCTCCAAAGAAGATATACAGATTGCCAACAAACACATGAAAGAATGCTCAACATCACTAATCATTAGAGAAATGCAAATCAAAACTACAATGAGGTATCATCTCACACCAATCAGAATGGCCATCATCAAAAAATCTACAAACTATAAATGCCTGGGAGGGTGTGGAGAAAAGGGAATCCTATTCACTGTTGGTGGGAATGTAAATTGATACAGCCACTATGGAGAACAGTATGGAGGTTCCTTAAAAAACTAAAAATAGAACTACCATACGACTCAGCAATCCCACTACTGGGCATAAACCCTGAGAAAACCATAATTCAAAAAGAGTTATGTACCACAATGTTAACTGCAGCTCTGTTTACAATAGCCACGACATGGAAGCAACCTAAGTGTCAATAGACAGATGAATGGATATAGAAGATGTGGCACATATATACAATGGAATATTTCTCAGCCATAAAAAGAAACAAAATTGAGTTATTTTTAGTGAGGTGGATGGACCTGGAGTCTGTTGTACAGAGTGAAGTATGTCAGAAAGAGAAAAACAAATACCATATGCTAACACATATATATGGAATCTAAAAAAAAAAAAAAAGGTCTGATGAACCTAGTGACAAGACAGCAATAAAGACGCAGACATAGAGAATGGACTTGAGGACAGGGGAAGGGGAAGGGGAAGCTGGGACGAAGTGAGAGGGTAGCCTGGACTTATGCATACTACCAAATATAAAATAGATAACTAGTGTGAATCAGCCACATAGCACAGGGAGATCAGCTCAGTGCTTTGTGACCACCTAGAGGGGTGGGATAAGGAGGGTGGGAGGGAGACGCAAGAGGCAGGAGATATGGGTATATATGTATATGTATAGTTGATTCACTTTGTTATAAAGCAAAAACTAACACACCATTGTAAAGCAATTATACTCCAATAAAGATGTTAAAAAAAAATCTTTACAAGACATAATCTAAGCCTACCCTGCTGATTATTTTCTGGATTCATTTTATTTTTGTTATGCATTGTTTTATTAGGATTAAACAGGCTATATTAAAGAGCAATAAGAATGGACTTTAAGACCATAATGAAAACAGAAAGTATGGCGTATAGCTAGAAATCAAATAAGACACAGACCCAGAGGCACTGCAAACCACAGACCGTAACAATGCAGGTAGGTTTCAGGAAGAGAGTTCAAAATAATGCAGTATGCACCAAAAATATTGCCTACCTCCTAGATGGTGAGGCAGGATGCAGGTGGACATTGTAGCAGTAGACAGAGTGAGCAGGGCGTTTGGAAGTAAGGACGGCAATTCAAGATCTATAAGTAGTTACTGGGTTCAGAAAGAAATCACAGGGAAATCTGAAAAGAAAGCTAAAAGACAAGCACGGAAGTAAATTCTGAGACATCTCTCCTGGTCATATGCTCATAGGATATGTTCACTATAAGGGCATGAACACAACCCATGATCTAGTCAGTCCAGTATTAGCATGTAAATTAAAGAAGCCCGCAACTGCAGTTTAAGACAACACACATTATGGTCTTATATATTCAGACAACATTGAGAGATTATGCAAATTTTTTGAAATCATCTTTGACATTCTCACACTTTGAGAATTCATAAATGTTCCCATCCTTGAGGATGGTTAGCATACTGAGGTGTTTCTTCAGGTGCGCATTAAATGAATGTTGTACCCACTTTTTTCTGCTGTCTATACTGTGATATAAAACCTGGCTTAAACTCTGTGTGTGTGTCTGTGTGTTTGTGTGTGTGTGTATGTGTGTGTGAGAGAGAGAGAGAGAGAGAGAGAGAGAGAGAGACTTAAATGGCTTACTGAGCAACAAACCGTAGAAACTTTGCTTCTCAAGCAGGGATAAGCATTTTTAGGAAGATAGGAAGAAAGCCTGACTTTCATTTTCACAACTTATTCAGATTCCTGAGATGATGGGGGCCCAGATACTTACTGACTGCCAATGGTGAAGTCCCTATAGAATGTGGGTGGAGGTCTGAATTAGGTCCCTAAGGAGATCAAAGGTTGCTATTGATGATTGTGTTTCCCACCAGGTTGGGTATACTAGAAAACATTAGAAAGTTGTTCCCAGTGCAGATGAAGGCATGGGAGATTTGGGGATGGGTGAATTATGGTGGGAACAGTCAGCTTTGAAACCTATAAGGAAAGCTTCAAAGCCTGCAGATTAATGCTCAGTTGGTGATTTCATTTAAGGCTTTGAGTGTGTATTAATTTCATCTCCAAAAGAAGAGAAACATCTACTGCTTAATAATGCCATTTTTATATCCAAACACTGTTCATGATATTATTTTTTGTGCCAAGATTCTTTTCCTAGGCATGGTTGAACTCCACCAACAACCTGCTCCTATTTATTATCCTGTGATACTAAAGCAAAAATAAGGAAAGGAAGCAGACTACACACCCCCAATTGTGTGTTGTGTGTATGGTCTGTTATTAGTTATACACCAACTAATAAAGCTATCAAATATAAACATTTTGTTAAAACGTTGATGCTGTTTTCCCTGTCTTTCTCAAGACTCTTAGGTCCCTTTGTATTTGCTGTAATTTTGTTACTGAGGAAAGAAAGAAAAAAACAAACTAATTGTATCTCTTATTTCAGGCTGTCAAGTTTGAATGGAACCTTGAAAGTCCTCTAGTGCAACTTCTGTTACACCGCTCACTGCAAAGCATCCAGATTGCCCATCGTCTTCACTGGTAAGATTAACCAAAATAGGTTAGGATACCTTTTTTTATTGTCAACTTTTCTTTGTGGGGCAGCTTTCCCTTGTAATTGATACAAACTTCCACTTAAAATTCAGCCAAATTTGAGTCTTTGTCAAGGTTATTTTTATTTATGAGTATAATTTAACTGTCATCATCTTCAAAATCTTCCTTTCGTACTGTTGCTGCTCTTTAAATCCAACCAGAATTTTAACTCTGGATGATACCTTTCCTATAGCTTTAAATCACAAGGTCTACATGTGATCACATCTACTTGCTTAATATTTCAATATAAAATCTAGTTATAAGACTGTGTATGTTTTGGAAGAACGTATGCTTTAAAAGAAATTTCTGTACAATATTAGTTATAAACATTGGGGTCTAAAGACCAATGTGTGCTCTTTAAGTTAAAAATTCCTACAGCACTAAACTTTTCCCAAAGCATAAATTTTGAATATTATTAGTGGAGAAGTCAGACTTATTTAAGAGATACCAGAATTCCTCATCATAACCTGCTCCTGGTCCTACTGAACAAGGTATTCTTTGGATGCTGTTCTCCCTACTTTTATTATAACATTGTAAATTCACACAAAACTTTTAGCAATTACAAATGTCAGTGACCTAAGGATGAAATTGAATCTATCCTTTGTCCTCACATATGTATAACAAGCATCATTTATTGGCTTCAATTGCTAGTGGAGAACTTTAATAAGAAAAAAAGGAAGTCAATATCATTTTTGAATATCATGTTTTTCTGCTTCAAAAAACATTACTTGTGTTGACATCACTCTTCCCATGAAAATGACTCAAGGATTTCATAGCAAAATAGAAATACAAGGAATTGTCAAGCACTAATATTTGATTTGATGCTGAATTTCATTTCAAATTCCTAATAGAAATGCCAGGGCATTTTCCTCTAGTATGTCTAGGATGTCCCTACCATTTTTCGATCAGCTACTTCGGTGGGAAGTTAAGTGGATACACTTGTTGGTGTTTTACTGTCATAATAAAGCTAGAACTCCATTAACCTCAATGTTTATTTCCCTTAAAACTTCACTTTTTTTCACTTTTCACTTTTTTTAACATATGTTTATTCAAATGAAAGCATATTAAAAAATATCATGACCACCTAACAATCTTGATTTAAATATTTGAACCAAAACATAATATAAAATATATAAAGTAAAAAAGCATATAGAAAGATAATTTTTAAAAAATAGAATAAAATATTAAGGACCTATCCTAATACATTGATTGTTATAATACTAATTCTAGAGCCACCTTAGTAAGTTCTTCATCTGCTAAAAGGGTGTGAAAAGTGGAGTAATTTGAAAGACAACAATGAGTGCAGAGTTGTCAATCAATGTCATACTTGCAGATTCACAATAAATAGAATAATGTCACTGTTTCCAAAGAAGTTAGGAGGAAAGACTTTCTAAGTATAGTTCTCACCCTTATAAAAAAGAGAAAAACCAATAACAAAGCCCATTTCTCTTCTCACTGATTTAAGAGAGTGAGTAAGTTAGAAGGGCTAGAAAAGAATATAAGTTATAAATGGACTGCTTGTTTCTGAATGCTTAACTTGTGAAAATATGGAAAAGGAAAATGAAAACATGGAGGGAAATATTTAATTACCCACATTCTTTTAAGACTTAAATAAAAATTAAGAATCAGGCAAAATATCCTAAGCATCAAAGAACATCACATATATTTAGAATATATCTTGGAGTTAAAAAATAATAGCTGCTGGTGCATAGCATCATATTTAGGGGACATTTGTTTGTAGAATATTGATTTTTTGTGTGTAGGGTATTGTGTGAAAACTTTAAAGATGCAGCTCAGACCCTGCATGATACACTTAAAAATATTCTCAATATATCTTTCCTTAAAAAACAAAACAACAACAACAACAAAAGCCAATACCCTGTAATTTTTTAAAAAGATAGAGATCCATCAGACATCAGTTTAATGATTTTTCTCCACTTGGGTGAGCTCCTGCTTCCTCATATTCAGCATGTTCAACACTGAACGCAGCAACTTACCCTGCTCACTCAGGTTTTGGAGGCTTTTCTGGATCTTCCCTGTTTCTCACGAATATGCCCAGTTGTTTACCAAGCCCTATAATCCTATACCTCTTAAATAGCTCTCCCCCCATCCACTGCTTCCAACTGTCACTGCCACTGATCAGAATGTTGCCTCATCAGATACTGAGTTATGAATAAACAGGCTTGCACAGAAACCATCTTGACTACTTGCCATCACTGTGGGTAGCCTTCCTGAAAAGGGAAATTGACTTGGAGTTACTGTTGGAAGGGTGATGTAGGATGAGTATCCCCTATTTTTCATGGAAAGGGAGATAACAATAAGCTTTGGATTGGGAAGGTTTAAAAGCTTTCAATCACAATTTGCACCCTAAAAGGTGACTGTAAATGGGTACAGTAGCATTTGGAGTTCACAACTAGGAGGCCCCTCCCCCATCATATAACAATTACAGAAACTTAAACTCAGTGCCCCTTTCCATTTTGAATAAGAAACAAACAGCTGTTACTAGCTGATGGTGAGATATTGGGTTGAATGGGGCTCCCCAAAAGATATACCTACATCGTAACTCCAGGAACCTGTAACTAAGACCTTATTCGGAAAAAGGGTATTTGAAGATGTAATTAAATTTAAAATCTTGAGATTAAATCATCCTTTATTATCAGGGTGGGTCCTAAATCCAATGACAAGTGTCCTTATAAGAGACAGAGGAAAAGATGCACACAAACAGAAAAGGCCATGTAGAGATGGAGTCAATACAGCCCAGAACCAAGGATTGTCCAGGGTCACCAGAAGCTGGAAGAGGCAAGGAAGGATTCTCCCCTAGAGCCTTGAAAGGGAGTACAACCTATCTTGATTTCAAACTTCTGGTGTCCCGAACTGTGAGATTAATTTCTATTGTTTAAGCCGTCAGTTAGTATTAATTTGTTATGGCAGCCACAGGAAATACACAGCAAGGAAAGGACTTTATGAAGGGCTCTAACTAGATTGGCTCTGATGTCACATCATGCAGGAAGCTTTCCTTGACCCTCTCCCCAGCCACTCTCCAGGGTTGATTGAGTATTGCTCCCATGTTGTATCCCAGAGTATACTCTACATGACTCAGCAGATGTCATGTCACACAACCTTAACACTTCTATTCCCCTGTCTGCTTCCACTCCCAGTCCATATAGTGGCTAATGATAGCAATCATGTCATACTCATCAGCATACTAATCACACCAATGTCTGGAACTCAAGAGGTGCTGAAAAAAATGTTTTTAAAATCACAGAACCATAGAAATTTCTTTAAGGCTGTCAATATTTTCACATGCTGGGAATTCAGTGCATTCTCAAAGGCACTGTTAGTGCTCTAGCCAAATCCCCTTTACCTGGCTGGTGGACCCATCTTGCAGCTTCTGTGAATATTGACTGCCAACTGACAACTGCCTCTTCTCTGGAGCATCGTTCTCTGCTAACATAGCTACCTGGCCTGGGAAGTGGGAAATCTTTAAGGTACAATTTACATTCCAGAACCTCCCCAGGGATGAATCAAAGCTAGATGTGACCTGACCTCCTGGTTAACTCCTTCCCCTCCCCTACAATGCTTCTCTTACTTCCTTAAAGGTTTTTTCCTAAAGAGCACTCCTTCAGTAAATCACATACACCTTAATTCCTGTCTCATAGTCTGTTCTAGAGAAGCTTACCTAAGATAAGCATTTCTTTACTGAAGAAAAAGAATTTAAATATGTGTGTTTTAAAAATTGGAGCATCAGTATGCTAGGGATGTGTCACAAATGGAACAGCAGTATTGCAGTCTTTCATACTCCTAATGCTAGTTTGATTGAATGAGCTCCAAGAGAACCATTTTGAATCAAAATCTGTATAAATTGTTTTTTAAGGCCTATCCTACAAAACTCTGAAAGCATTCCCTTCAAAGTGTGGGGTTAACCTGAGATGAAACACACATTTGCAAACTCTCTAAGTGCAGCAATTTTTTTCTCTTATTCACTGATATAGCACAAGCACCTAGGGCAGTACTTGGCACTTGATAAATATTAAATAAATTTTTACTGAATGAATGAATAGGACAAAGTTGCCCAACTGGGTACATGCAGACTTGTGACATAAGAGGGCTGTTTGAGCAGTCACTGTGTCTTGATGCCAAACAGATTTGTCAAGACTAGAACGATGTCAGGACATTGGCCCAGTCAGGTACAAGGCAATGCATATCACTAGTGAAGTCAAAACTGGATTGGAGGGAGAATGTGAGCAGAAGTCAGGGACTAACCTGAGTCGGGAATTAAGGCCTGAAAAACAAGCTGATGCAATGTCTGCTGGACCAGTTGGGAGAACCATGGAGTGAATTAAGGCCGTGGTGTCTCTGGACTTTCCAAGGTGGCCCCTGGTATTAAAGGACTACGTGAGCTTTAATATACTATGCATAAAATTGAGATGATGTGAAATCTGCCCATTCATTTTCTCAACAATCTAAACTTATCTAGAATTAAATAAATAAACTTATCTAGAATTTTGGGGCAATTTCTCAAATCAGGGACTACTCTAAATAAAGCAAAATAATGTGGAAATTTTGCATCATGTGATTTGAAGTCCTATGTTCCCCTCACCCCCTCTCCTAAATATGTCTCCCCAGTGCCTGCAATTCTCTCATTAGCAAGTCACTCCTTTAGGTTAACATTGTTCCCTCCCAGAATTTCTCTTCTCATGTAAAAAGTATATATATTCAGAACATAATGCTTATGATGAATTAGTTTATCATTTTTTCATTTATGTGACAAATGTTGAGATGTTAGACATTGTTGAACTATTAAGGATATGGGAATAGAATCTAAAAAAGAGTGGATATATGTATATGTATAACTGATTCACTTTTCAGTTTTTGAAAACTGTACTTTTCTGTACAGCAGAAACTAACACAACATTTTAAATCCACTATACTCCAATAAAGACTAATTTTAAGCAAAAGGATAGACTAGAATGTTCCTTGCCTAAAGAAGCTCACAAGCTAACAACACATTAGCATCCAGGGAGCAGGAAGAAGCCCACAGGCTGTGTGGCAGGAACAGAGTAGAAGGAGTTAGCTGACAACAGATTCTGTCCGTTTTACGGTTTTACCCATGACCTGTTCCAAATATAAGCACAAGGCAGAGAGGCAAGTCTGGCCATGAAGTAAATAAAAAAGCCTCAACTGCGCTCCCATTCTGTCAGAGTTAAATACTGATAAAGGCATACAAATGAATATATAAAGGAGGTAAATGCTCTCTCTGCTTTGATGTCTGGAACACTCCCTGAAGTAAGAGTAAAGAGCTGTACTTTAGGGAGTTACTGCAGTATAATAGGGCACGCGTGATACAGAATCAATAGGAGGTTTTAAAGCCTCCATCCTTTACCTTCTAGAATCATTATATTGCTACTAATTCACCTTTTTACCTTTACAGTGTAATAAATAATAAATTATTGCTTCACTTTTTTGTAAGGGGAAGATATGTCTTGTTGTCATTTAATATTGATCTGTTATAATCATCTTTCACCCTGTCATTCTCAGAAAAGTATACACCAGATAAAATCCCTACAATGAACAACTCACTAAACTAATGACAGCTTTTCTCTACTCCAACCAACCTGAAAAAAAAAAAGTGATGGCTAATTTTAAGAAAGTTTACATTTTACATAATAATCTGTAAAATTCATTAGCACAGTTTTCTAGTTAAGGTGTAATATAAGAACAATTGTTTTTGTCTGTTTCATTTTTATTTTACATAATAGAGGTTATATGTAGTTCCTTTCATAACAAAGATTTATTGAAAAACAGAATACAATTTTTAAGTTATTTTCTAATATCATTTAAGTCTTTTTACTCCTATTAAATGTAGATGAAAATAGAATCTGATACAAAGTTCTTCCATAGATCCATGCAAAAACCAGGAACAGAGCTCCACCTTAAATATATCCCTAGTTTAAATTATTTTCCCTTTAAATTCTTCTATTTTGTTAAATAAGTGAAGAGTTGTAAAAATGCACATTTTGTATATACTGTATGTACTGACTTCAAATGTTGGAACTCAGACACCTGGCCTTTGGGAACTAAACTTTCTGATCCAGTCTCTCGCAATTTTTCGTTATAATAGCCACATGCAATTACATCATTACTTCCTTAGGTAGTAATCTGGTTTCCTTATAATAATATTAGCTCCTCTCTGTCATAGTTTATGTTACAGATTTGGGTTAAGACCTTGAAAAACATCATTATACTGCTTAATTTTTGTTGTTTCTCAATGAAGAAGATCAGGAAAAAGATCTGGATTGGTGATAAGGAATAGGAACGTATCAGCACGTTGATGGTACTGGACCCAGATAAAGAAAGGGAGAGAATCAGAGCGTCATGTCGAAGATGTTTTTAGGTACCAGGTCTAGAAGTAGCACACAGCACTTCGGCCTATATTCCATAGGTGGGAAGTCAGTAAGAAGACCCCAGCCACTGCAAGGGAGTATAGGAAAGCAGACCAGGTGTACATCTATATACAGAAGCAAAATGCTGTTGGATCTGGTAAACCCAGAGCAGGGTCTGCCACAGAGGTAAAAGCCATATAGATGACTCAAGAAGTTTGGCCATTAAGTGATAAAGAGTACTTGAAAAGAAAACCAGTACTCACCTTTACATGTATTAATTGGCTTCTTTTCAAAAACTGAAATTGTCTCAACAGATTAAAAATACTACTACCTAACTACCTGATTAAGAATCATCATTTTGACAGACATCCTCTAAAAGTGGCTTTTCTCTAACAATTCTATAAATATTTCCAAGAGATTTAACCTATAGGTACATTTTGTAACCATTTTACCTGGAGGGCTCATTATTAAGATATTTATGTAGCTTGGTGGGTACTGGTATCTTGGCTCAAGAGGTCCAAAATTGAATCAAACATTTCTACTCTCTACTCTTTCAATCCTTGCCCCTACCATTCCCAAACTGTCTTTTTTATATGCAGTGTCCTGGTTTATGCTCACCAGCAAATCATCCAACATAGAAAATCTGGGAGGCATTTTTCTTACCCAGCAATCTTCCTCATTCAGCAGTCCTTAAGTCCTAACTGTTGTTTCTCAAAAATATATTTTGATTTGTCCTTTTTCTATCTCCATGGCCAGCACCTTATCTCAAGCCTTCAGTGTTACCTACTTGGACTACAGCCTCCTAATTGTTTTTCTTCCCTTCCATTCTTTCCTGTTTTCAGCCCATCCATCCTTCACACTGCTCTGAGAAAAATCTTTGTGTAATACCACTTGATCCCTAACTCATTAAGTAGGCTCTAGTTCCTAGGGAACCCCCAGCTGGCTAGCATAATTCCATAATTCCAGTCACTTTTTTCTGCTCACAAGGTTTAGAAGTATTAGACTATGACATTAATCTCTTCTCCCTTAATATGACCTTGCAGTAGATTTTCATGATCTCAACTCCATCTACCTCCCATCCCATCTTGTATGGTTTTCTACAACCAAACATAGTCTTTTCTATTCTCAAGTAGTTACACAAATTTTCAGAGGTCTTTCATGCCTTGATGACTATGCGTATTGCATTTCCCTCTGCTTGAAATGCAACTGTCCTGTTATTTACCCAGAGTCTTTTAGGACTCAACTCAAATTTTTATCCTCTTTGAAAATGTCTCCAACCTCAGCTCTTATACACACTGCTAATGCACTTATTAACATTTTGCATACTTTCATTTACTTCACCATTTCCCTTTTCTTTAAGACACTTTGGGCTGCAAGAAACAGAAAATCCTGATTCAACTGGTTTAAATGATATGAAAAATTAATTATCTCACATAACAAGAAGTTTGCTAGTAGGGTGGTTCTGGAGTTTATTATTGCAGCAGCTGCCTGATTTTGTGATAAACTCAGTTTCTTTGATCTTTCTGCTCTGTCATCCTTAGTGTGTTGACTTGTCTTTAGTTAGTTCATTTCACATCATGGTTATAAGAAGACTGCCATAGTTGGTATCACATGCATACATGACACCATACAGCAAAAGAAAAGGCACTGATCCCTCTCCAACAAGAAAAGTTTTCTATAAATCCCATAGTAGAGTTAACTTCCTATATGGGTTGCCAGAATTGGGCTGCATGTCATCCTGAACCAATAACCTAATTAGATGGCAACTGAGGGAGTTGGCTTACCCAGTTGATTTAGAATATTGAGAATCTATCTGTAAACTGGTCATCTTCTCTGAAGGTTATGATATCTGAACAAAATCAGATTCTTTATTCAGATGTGAGGGGAGAATAGATTTGGTATAGATAAAACCCTATGTTCCCTTTCCGGACTCTGAGGCTCTATCCTGACCATCCATCCTTAACACAGAACATTGCACGTAGTACGTATTATTGGCACTCAGTAAGTACTTGAATGAAGTTTAAAAAGTAATCATGCCACATACATTTGTACTGCCTACAGGTTAACTTATCTGGACCACTGCATTTTAAAACAGCAAGCAATCAGCACAAGTCATACTATACTAAATGTATAGAGTTGGCCATTGGTATTCTGATAATCACTTTTGCTCCCTTTAAATAATAGACTCCCCTGTTGCTCTGGAATTGGGGGAAGTTGAGCTAAATGACTTATGGAAAAATATGAGTCTGGAATAAATTTTTTGAAGAGGTATCAGGTGTTACTGATTGGGTCCATAGTGTGAGGTGCTTTTACTGACTTAACTATGCTGTTTCTTAAAACCCTGATTGAAAATGAAAGGCTATATCTAGTGATTTGGCAAGAAGTGTTTATGGGGAGACCCTGCCAAGCAGCCAATTATGAACTTTTAATATATAATTTTCTGTATTGAGATTTTCTATGAGGTTTAGGGAATTACTGAAAAGTTTCTGATTTTTGCTGGCTCCTATATTCTCAAGGTTTTTTTGTTTGATTGTTTGTTTATTTGTTTTTCTAGACTGTGAAGATTCTTAGTTCTTTTTGTTTTGTGTCAGTTACTAAGTCCTTTCTTATCAGGCCCTATTTTACTTCCTATCTTTGCTCATCAAAGATCACTCTTTGAAAAGGTTGAATGGAGATTTTTCTTGCTTTCCTTCTAACTCAGTTTTCTACTTCATTTGTGTACAATTATTGTAGTTACAACAGAAAGACAATTACTTTATTTTCCTTGTCTAAAGAGCTTCACATGTGTTGCCTTTATCTGTAAGAAAATCTAGACTTGGATACTTCAATTAAATATTTGTCATGTTTAATAACTTAGAATTCTTGTTCTTGTTTGGCATGTATGATTCATTTTTGACCAAAGATGAGTGAACAGCTTGCACAAATAGTGTTTGTCTTCAGATTTG